>NC_056741.1:1477996773-1478161773 GCF_019279795.1 Protopterus annectens
TGAAGATATTTGTATCTTACGCTATGAGGAAGTCTCTGAGCACCCTGGCTCCAAAGGTTTCAGAGCTGGATGGCTCTCTGAGCCATAGCACCCCAGTTAGATCCGAAATGTTAGAGCCGACTGCGAAGTTGTCGGAGCTGTCTCTGCCACTCTGAGCCTCTGCACTGGACAGCTTGGCTCCTACCTCTGCCTCAAGTGGATTGCCCTTGGGGCAGAGGGAGCTGATGGGCTGGAAGTGTGGCTTCTTGGCTCTTTCAGCTGATTCTCTCCAGGGGGCTTTCCCTTTGAGGTGGTGGAGTGAGGTTTCTCTGCTTTGACAAGGCAGATGGTCTCTCCCTCTTCAGATCTTCCCTGTGCATCCCAGATGCCACAGGGACAGCCAGTTCAAGGTCTCCAGGCTACCTACCAAGGTATTACAATCTCTTTTGACACTTCCCTGGAGTATCTCCTAGGAAGAGGAAATGCAATCAAAGGCACTGCCCTCAGGAGTCCTTCACCGAGGATACTAATTGCAATGAAGAGAATGGTCCCCAAGATCACCACATGAAGACATGTTATTCGGAGACTTTATTGAGATCCTTAAGCAGAGGGGTGGTTGGTCTTCTGATAACCCTTCTACAGAGGAATCTGTATTCCTTAGGGCCCTTAGAGTTGGCCTGTATACATTCTGGGTTATTCTGCCTGCCGATGAGCTCATTGACTTGATCTCTAGGTGGGAGTGGAAGGAACCTGACTCAGTTGAGCCAATCCCCAAAAGATCAGAATGGATTTTGGCTCCACCTGTAGGTAGGGAATTCTGGAGCAAGGGGGGTGCCCATAGATGCTATGGTTATGGCAGTGGCCACCAAGAAGGAACTTGCTGAGCAGAGTTTCTCTGTCCATCCCCCTAACAGGGAGTCTATGGCATTTGACAGATTTGGGAAGCATGTGCATGCTTCAGTGACTTTTGCCCTTAGGTCGCTGAACTACTTGGCACACTTTGAGACTACAAAGGGGTCTTGATAAAGGAACTTTCAAAATCCTTTTCTGGGACCACTGAGACTCAGACTTCTGTGGCCTTACAATCTATTTCTAATTCATGCATTAGGCTTATCTTGCATGCAGCTAAAGGTGCCTCAGGGACAGTGGGTTCAGGCATTTCCATCAGCAGGCAAGCTTGGATGCGCTTGTGTGATTTTGTGGAGCTCTTCAAGTCCTTGTTCATTAATGCACCCTTTGACGCAGTTCATTGTTTGGCCCTAAAGTTAAAGACACACTTTCTGTGTGAAAAGAATGGAAAGACCAGGTCTGCTGTGGGCGTACATTTTTCAACTCCTCAAAGATCCTTTTGTAGGAATCAACAAAGAGGATTAAGGATGTGGTACAGAAAGTCCCAGGGTCCTTTCCAAAACTGACTTGGAAATAGTTCCCCCTGAGTCAGAGGGGGGAACTCAAATGGAATACGCCACCCATGTGGCAGAGGGGACCAGCAGAACCAGGAGTCCAGAGATTCCTTCTCCGATAGACCCTACCACCACTCCTGAAAGGATGTCTGATTGTACCCCTCTGGAGGCACCTAGGAGTGGATTATCCCTGCACCAGAGAGTAGGCTAGACATCCCAAGAGATACATATGTGTAGAGAATTCTATCCTGAAGTTGTGTTATTCCTTTTTCCCTATCACCTTTTTCTGTATCAAACTTTTCCAGTGTTCCATCAAGTCAGAGGAAGGCAGCAGCACTAGAAATTCAAAAGCTGCTAGAAAAAACAGACCTCCAATAGGTCCACCACACCAGACAGAATCCAGAACCTACTCAAGATTCTTTTTAGTGCCAAACAAAACAGGGGACTGGAAACCAATTTTGGATCTCACCGATTTGAACAAATTATTCCTCCCACAAAGTTTTGTATGGTCTCGGTTTAGTCCATTCTGCCATTTTTGGGCAGTGATGACTTGATGTGCTTGATAGACCTTCAGGATGCATACTATCACATAAAAATGAACAGAAAATCAAGAAGGTATTTACACTTCCAGGTGGGAGCCAGTCACTACCAGTTCAGAGCACTGCCCTTTGGACTCACCACAGCCCCAGGGTGTTCACCAAGTGCATTACAGCGTTAGCATCTCACATGAGACTGTTGGGATTCCAAGTGTTTCCATATGACTGGCTCGTTACTGCCCCGACCAGACACCTGCTAATAAGAGCAAGAGATCTATTATTCCAGACATGCTCCCATCCAGGGATGACCATAAGTTACAACAAGTCTCAGTTACAACCATCTCAAATATTGGAATTCATAGGAGTGTTTTTTAGTATGGTTTCAATGATAGCTTGCACTCACTATCAGATTCCAGGTCAGGAAAATAGCTCTCAGTACCAAAATTTCAGTCAGGTTGATTCTTCAAGCCTTGAGATCAGTGTCAGTGGCCATAATTTTAGTTCCTCTAACAAGATTTCATATGAGAGTTCTTCAATGGATGCTAGCAACACAATGGTCAACTCTTTATCAATGCATGTCAGCCCAAATAAGAATAGCTCAGGCATGCAAGAAACACCTTTGGTGGTGGATTTGATCAGATCAGGCCCTACAAGGTCACCCTTTTATTCTCCATCAGCCAAAAGCCATAGTGATCATGGACACATCCGAGATTGGGGGGGGGGGCACTTCCTATGGAAAACAGTCCAAGTCACTTACTCTCCCAAAGAGGCCAACATGTATATCATTGTTTTGGAAATGAGATCAGTTATCTTAGTATTGCAGGCCTTCCAAGACTTTCTCCCTTTCAGGACAATTGTGATTCAGACAAGACACTATGCCAGTAGATTGGTACATCAAGAAAGGGGGAGGAACCAGGTCTTACCCCTTGTGTCGAGAAGCCCTCAGAGTGTGGCATTGGGTGATCTCATCCAACTGCTTTCTGATAGCAGCACACATTCTAGTCAAGACCAATGTGATAGCAAAGTAATTGAGCAGGTCCATTCTACTACCGCACAAGTAGTCTTTCAACATAAAAGTGACAGAAATGATTTTCTGTCAATGGGGCCAGCTTTGCTGCATACTTTTTGCTTCTCTCCTAAACAATAAGTGCAGCAGCTTATTTACCATGATCCCTTTACCGGGGGAATTACCAAGGGATGCTCTACTCCACGAGTGGCCCCCTGGTCTCCTCTATGCCTACTCCCCAACTCTCCTAATTCCCAACTTTCTACAGAAAGCTACCCAGTTGAACAGCAAAGTAATCCTCATTGCACCTTACTGGCCTTGACAGATTTGGCTCCCCTTCCTTTTTCCCCATCTACTTTATGCACCTTAGACTCTGGATTTGATTCCAGGTCTCCTGTTTCACCCAACAGGCATGACTCATCCGGATATCCCAAACCTCAATCTAACAGCATGGTTTCTCCAATGCCTTTGATAGCCAGACAACCAATGCTCTCTTCCCCTGCCCATCATACACTTCTGTCTTCCCATATGGCTTCTGTGGGGCTGCCAGCCCAGCTAACTGGAATTTTGTAAGTAATCATATGTCATTTATAAATATTAATATGGTCTATAGGCTTGCCTTACAAATGTAAGAGAACTATATCATGTTAAGTGGTCTATCTTGCCTTCGTTTTTGCTGGTTGGGATCGGAGCTGATCTTCGGCTCCGACTTTGCCATCTTCTATAGCTCGAGAGTTGTTTACTGACTTGAGGCTACCCCCCTTATCCCATGATGCCTACCGATAGCTACCCAGATCTTGATTGCCGCTTCAGCTGCGAGGTGTCGTTTTTCTGGCTCAGGCTCGTATAAAGTTTTTTCGTATAACTTTCTTACTCTAGAAATATATTTGTTCAGTGTTTTATTGTTAACGTTTAGTCTTGTTTTTTGTGATAGCTAGTGTTTAGTTGTAGTATCCCTTCCCTTCTTGTAGAACTCGTTTAACTTAGAGAGTTTTCCCCCGCCCCTCCCCCCTGTCCTTCTTGTCAGGTTAGCCATTTAGGTTAGAGGCTTTCCTTCTACCTTTCTTTCATAGGTTAGCTGTTTAAGTTAGAGGCTTTTCCTATAAAAAATAAAATCCTTTATCTATAGTTAATACAGTGTGTTTTTTTTTTTGTGTAAACTGTATTTTACTTTGGTAGCTGTTGTGGTATTTGTTGTTACCTTCTTTCAGGATGTCAAAGGAATCCAAAGTGTCTGGATTCAAGAAATGTGACTCATGCTGTCAGAAAATGTCTCTGACAGATGGGCACACTTCTTGCGTCTATTGTTTAGGCGCTGTGCACCTGCAGGACTCTTGTTCTATCTGCCATGCTTTTAGTCCAAGAGTCCTGCAGGAGCGTAAGAATAAGCTTATTCTTAGGGGTCTTTTAAAGCCCCAGGATTCACCGGCCAAGACCTCTTAGCCTGTGAAATCCCCTAAATCTACCAGGCCGTCGGCTCCAAGTTCAGAGCCGTCCTCGGTTCAGACTCTACCATCTACTTCGGTTCCGGCTGGCACCGATAAGACTAAATCCCCATCGGCTCCAATCAGAAACTTCGGAGCCTTCGCGGAGGCACAAGAGGCTGATGTCCCCTTCTTTGGAATCGGTACATTCGGCTCCTCGATCTCCCTTGCTTCAGAGTGAGCACAGTCACAGATCCTCTCACTCCTCTCGATCCTCAAGGCTGTCGGATCACGATGTGGAGAGAGTGGTCAGTAGGTTGCTAATGTCGCAGGCACTTGCCAAGATGTTGTCCAGCCCTCCTCAACAGGTGTCGGCTCCGTCCACTTCTATCGATGTTCCTCCTCCGACTCCAATGAGTTCAGTGCCGGAGTTCGTTGGGGTTCGAATAGTGGAATTGTCGGCTCCGATAACTCTATCTCCTTCGGTTCCATTGTCGGCTCCGATCCGCTCAGTAGTGCTGTCCATCGAGGGATGTGGGTGCCGGGGCTCCCTCATCGGCTCCAAGGGGGCGAGTGGCATCGGACCCTTGTCCGACCCCGTTCTCCCTCTCGGAGCTTCGGCGCAGGTGAGCTCGGCTCCTACATCAGCCTCGGAGCCGTCTCCCACGGTGCGGAGAAAGATTCCGATTTCCTCGGAACTGGAACTTTCTTTGCATAATGGCAGGGATGCCTTCGATGTCATAAGGAGTGTGCTGGCCACTGAGTCAGCTCCACTATCAGCCCCACTGGCTCCGTCCTATGTAGTGCCTCTGCCAACCTCTGCTCCTCCTCCAGACCCCAAGCATTGGGAACCGGCAATCCAGGGCACCCCCATTGGGTGTTTCCTCTTCTTCCGAGGCCTCCCCTGATCATTCAGAGGAGCCCCCTCATAAGAAGAAGTGCAAGAGGAAGCACATTGACTTCCCTGAGTCTGTCACTTCTGATACAGACTTAGATGAATCGGAGGGGTCCCCGAGATCCCCCTCTGAAGATGTTTCCTTCTCGGACATCCTAGAAATGCTTAAGCAGAGGGGGAACTGGAATCCCTTAGCCCCTACCAAGGATGAGTCTGTATTTCTGGATGCATTCAGTTCCCGACCTTCCATCTCCTGGGTTTCTCCGCCTTTCAATCCACTTATGGCAGTGGTGGCTCGAAAGGCTTGGTCAGCTCCGGATACAGTGGAACCAACTCCTAGGAGACCTGGCAAATTCATCACAGCACCCCAAGATAAGCAGTTCCTTACCACAGATGCTCCTGTTGATGCCATGGTGGTAGCAGCAGCCACCAAAAAAGAGATAGCAGAGACCTCTTCACCTGTCCATCCTCCTAACAAGGAGTCTAGGACCATGGACAGATATGGGAAGCGAATGTTTGCTTCAGCGACCTTTTCTATGAGGTCAATGAACTACTTATGTCATTTTGCCCGGCTTCAGAGGGATCTCCTTAAAGAGCTCGGAGATACCCTTCAAGATCCATCAGCTGAGGGTGCTCAAGCTAAAGTAGCTTCCCAGCTGGCGACGCTTAATTCTGTAATTAACTCCTCCATGAGGCTCATTTCCTATGCAGCCAATGGTGCGAGTAGATTTGCAGGTATGGGTGTGGCCCTTAGGAGGCATGCATGAATGCGGTTGTGTAATTTTGTGGAACCCTTTCGAGCGTCATTCACCAACACCCCCTTTGATGGTTCCTTTCTTTTTGGACCACAGGTGAAAGACAGTTTGACTAGGTGTGAGCAAGAAGGCAAGACTCTCTCTGCCGTGGGAGTCTGTTTTTCCACTCCTTCTAGACCATACCCCAAAGGTCAGAAGAGTGGCAAAATGTGGTTCCGAAAATCCCAGGGAGCCTTGCCTGACACACGTAGCAATTTTTCCTCCAGGGGCAGAGGGGGAAACAATAACAACAGACGCCACCCTCATGGTAGAGAGGGTCCGCAGAACCAGGGCAACAGAGAATCTTTCTCTGATAAGCCCTTTCAGCATCCCTGAAGCGTTGCCTGACTGCTCACCTCTGGAGGCAGTCGGGAGAAGACTGTCACTGTACCCAAAAGCCTGGCAAGATTTAACGCAAGACAGATGGGTATGCTCCATTATATCTGGAGGTTACAAAATTCCCTTCTGTCAACACCCCTTACCGTCAAGGAAATCCCTTCCAGCTGTTCCACCCAATCTGAAGGACCAAGCAGTAATAGAAGTTTCAAAACTGGTAGAAAAAAAGAGTCATCCAGGAAGTCCCGACAGACCAGCACGGAACTTACTCAAGGTTCTTTTTGGTACCAAAAAAGACAGGGGACTGGAGACCAATTCTGGATCTCAGCAGACTAAACAGGTCTGTACAAAGAACAAAGTTTCAGATGGTCACGCTATAGTCCATTCTACCCTTTCTGGGTCAGGACAATTGGATGTGCTTGATAGATCTTCAGGACGCGTGCTAGCATATCAAGATGGACAGGTGCACCAGGAGATTTCTTCACTTCCGTCTGGGAGCCAGCCATTACCAGTTCAGAGCTCTGCCCTTTGGTCTCACCACAGAACCCAGGGTGTTCACCAAATGTATGGCAGTGGTCACGGCTCACCTGAGACGTCGAGGATTCCAGGTGTTTCCATATCTAGATGACTGGCTCCTCACTGCTTCTACCAGGCATCAACTTCTTCAAGCCAGGGACTACACAATCACAATCTGCTCCCAGTTAGGCATTACAATAAACTTCGCAAAATCTGCCTTGTTGCTCTGTTAATCTATCACCTACATAGGTGCAAACTTAGACACAAGAACATGTCCGCAAGGCTACCGCCAGAAAGGGTGTCTACAATTCGTCAGCAAGTACAAATTCTGATGCAGAGCAAAATAATCCAAGTCAGGTTCATCCTTCAAACTCTGGGTTCCATGGCAGCAGCTATTCTTCTAATCCCACTGGCCCGCTTTCACATGAAGATCCTTCAGTGGCTTCTGCTCACACAGTGGTCTTTCCAGCAGCTGCCCATGTTTCACACGATCATGATTACAGAAGCATGCAAAAGGCACCTTTCCTGGTGGATGGTCTCCCCACTAGTGACTCAGGGCAGACCCTTCATTCAGCCCCCTCCGGTAGCCATAGTGACCACAGATGCCTCCCTGATTGGATGGGTGGGGGGGCATTATCAGGGCAGAGCAGTCCAAGGCACTTGGCAGCCTCACGAGTTAAATGTCCTAGAAATGAGAGCCGTGCTCCTAGCGTTGCAAGCCCTTCAGGACTCTCTTCCTTCTGGGGCCATTGCAATTCAAACAGACATGTCAGTGGTGTGGTACATCAACAAGCAGGGCGGAACCAGGTCCCCTACCCCCTGTGTCGAGAAGCACTCAGACTGTGGCAGTGGGCAATTTCCTCCCAACGTTTTTTGATTGCGACGCACATCCCAAGGAGGTCCAACTTCATAGCAGACAGGCTCAGCAGAGCTATCCTCATGCCTCACGAGTGGTCTCTGAATCAGGAAGTTGCGGATCTTATCTTCTGCAAATGGGGACAGCCTTGCTGCGATCTTTTTGCCGCCCCCTTCAACAGCAAATGCAGCAACTACTTCTCCCTTCTTCCACTTCCAGGTCACTCACCCAGAGATGCTGTAGTCCACGATTGGCCTCAGGGACTTCTTTATGCCTTTCCTCCATTTCCCCTGATCCCAAAACTCATACAGAAAGCAATATCGTTGGGTTGCAAAATGATCCTCATTGCCCCCTACTGGCTTCGACAGATATGGTTCCCGTTCCTGCACCATTACCTTCTCGATCCGCCCTGGACTCAGGATCCGATTCCAGACCTACTGATTCATTAGTCAGGCGGGTTGCATCATATACTCCAGCTCACAGCTTGGTTGCTCCACTTCCAACTTTAGCCAGGCTTCCCAGCATTTCCCCGGCTGTACGTGAGATTATTGTCTCCTCTCAAAAGTCCACAGCCAGAAAAACTTATGCTAGTAAATGGAAACGTTTTTCTTGTTGGGCAGTGGCTAGGAACTTAGATCCCTTTTCTGCCCCAGTCCACGAAATTCTGGAGTTCCTAGCACAACTTTTTCATTCCGGGTTCGCTTCTGCTACAATCCGGGTTCAATTAGCGGCCATTTCTAACTTTCATGTTGGTTGGTCAAATTCAAACATTATGTCTCATAAGCTCTGTAAAGCTTTTTTGAGAGGGACTACTTTCCTTAGGCCTCCAGTGAGAGATCCCCCTCCTCCTTGGGACCTTAATTTGGTACTAACTTCCTTAACTCTGTCCCCCTTTGAACCAGCAGTGTCCTGCTCCATTAAGTTTCTATCTTGGAAGATGCTCTTTCTGGTAGCTATTACTTCAGCCAGACGCATCTCTGAACTTCAGGCACTATGTGTTCGTCCTCCATACTTGTTTTTTCATAAGGACAGGGTTGCTCTGAGGACTAATCCTTTGTTTCTTCTAAAAGTCTGGTCAGAAAATAATTTAAACCAATCTATAGACCTTCCTTTGTTTTTCCCTAAACACACCAACAAGGCAGAGTACAAATTACACCAATTGGATGTTCATAGACGATTGCGTTTTTATCTGCACAGGACGAAGGAAACAAGGACGTCTGACCAACTATTCCTTTCCTATGCTCTAGGCAAACAAGGTCTCCCAGTTTCCAAGGTGACCTTATCCAGGTGGTTGTCTTACACTATTACCTTCATCTATCAATTAAGGAACAAAGAGTTACCTATTAAACCGAAAGGTCATTCTACTAGGGCCTTGGCCACCTCTGTAGCCTTCCGGTCTAGGTTGCCCATGGATTCTATCTGTGCAGCTGCTACATGGGCAAATCCTCATACCTTTATTTCTCATGACAAGCTAGATATGGTCTGTAGGAGCAGAGCTGACTTTGGTTCCACTGTTCTGAAGAGTCTGTTCCAATGAGCCACCCAGGATTGTAGGTGCTAGGGACACTGTCCCAACCAGCAAGAACGAAGGCGAGATAGACAACTTAACATAAAGAAGTTATGTACCTACCATAACGTTCCATGTTAGTTGTCTTCATCTCGCCTTCTTTCTTGCGTCCCACCCTCCATCCCCCTGTCCTATTGGACCAAGAGGAGTTCTGGTTTCACTGGCTGAGTGTTCTCTGGTTTGTTTCCTCTACTGATATAGAGAGTATGACAGGTATTCTCAACCTATTTGTTTGGGCAGGTTTATTCTCTGGCTATGTCTGGGGTTAGCTATTTCAAACGAGATCTGGGTAGCTATCGCTAGGCATCATGGGATAAGGGGTAGCCTCGAGCCAGTAAACAGTTATCGAGCTATAGAAGATGGCCGAGTCGGAGCCGAGGATCAGCTCCGATCCCAACCAGCAAGAAAGAAGGCGAGATGAAGACAACTAACATAGAACGTTATGGTAGGTACATAACTTATTTTTATGTGGATATTAAACTACTGGTGCAGAAGTCTGTGTTGAACTGTATGTTATGTGCTGAGCTTCGAGAATGTAACCACAGTGTACCCTGCTGGAAAAGAGCAGAAATGTGTATAAAGTATATACCTGTGCAGATGTGTGTTTTAATGGTAGAAGTTGGAACATACAGAGTTAACTTGCAAAACTTCAAGAAAATAAGTTAAAAGTGTTTTACAATGTGCTATAAAAGTTAGTTTCAAGGCAGCAAGGAGACAAGATGTCTGGAGCTAAGAGCTTCTTTTTTTTGTCTTGAAACAGAAATAATTACTAGGTTTAAAATGTAAACATGTTTAACTGTTTCATGACTTCTAGTTCTAGGCAAACTTCTGTGAGATAGTGTACTTCTTACACAGAGATGCTAAAAATTCTGTTGGTATCTGTTAGCCTGGGAACTGAAGGCAGGTGACAGATAGTGATGTCATCCAGCTGACTCAGTAATAATGTTTTGATATTAATTTGGGAACTCTGTCAGACACTGTGCATTTTGTATTTGTCTTTGGACTTGGAAACATCCATCTTCAGCACTTATGCCTTGCTAATAGTAAGCAACTAGGAAAAATTATCTTTTAGATATAGATAGGAATATAGTAAAGATTAGTTTAGATGTTTTCAGTATTTATTTGAGACTGTCCTGCAATGTTGTTTTAAAATATTTCCTGTGATTCTGAACTCTGCAGTCACTGTGTTGAGTTAAGTATTGTCTTGTTCTTTTTTTATTTATTATTAAATATATTTAAACCTTTTAATTGTGGCTGATTTGTTTAGTAGAGATATTTAAGCTCTTATAGTACTTGCATATGTATTTGGTAACACTGTATAGGCCACTCCTAAATAGCCTTGGCTATACTTACCATTTGGATAATAGTAACATTGCACAGTAAGATTGGGCAGCCTTTGGTAAGGGCCTTAAAAGTAGTTGATAAAAGCTGGCTGGTGGCGGTGATAACTACCTTATAGTCTGGGCAGAAGGGGGCATAGCTTGTAAATCTTTGCCAGCCTTCCCCAGGAGTGTCTGTAGGTTTGTATATAAGTCAGATCTCAAAGTGTGTGTATGTGTTAGCTACTTGGGCAGGGACATGAAGCACTGGTTGGACAGAGAGTGTGCTGGAGGTCTTAGCTTGGCCACTCAGCTGAGATCTTAACCCTGTAGCTGTGCCAGTTGGGGAGTCTTATTGGGGATCTGGAGAAAGAGGGAGAAACCAGCTCCAGACTGCCTGTGATCTCTGTGTACTCTTAAGGGAAATTGTACTTTACTGTGTGTACTTGTCATCCTCCCAATGTGTACATCCCTCACTGGTGCTAGTGGTGAGGTTTGAGGCTCTTTGATTACTGGGCCAGTGCAGGGGCGTCACAGCTTCTACAAGAAAACTTTACAGAAGGAAATGGAAAAGGTTTGTTTTTAGGGTACATCAGAAGCACATTGACCTCTTCTCAGCTCTTGAATTTTTGGCACTGATTTTTTAATGAGAAAGCTAGCTCCTCAGCAATTATGGTTCAGTTGGCAGCTATCTATAACTTTCATATTGGATTTGACAATTCTTCCTTAGCCTCATCTAAGCTTTATAAGGCTTTTTTGAGAAGAACTCTCCTGCTGAGACCTCCTAATAAAGATCCTACTCCACCACGGGATATAAATATGGTACTTCAGGCATTAATTAATTCCCTTTGAACCAGCAGCAAAATGTGACCTTAAATTCCTGACCTGAAAACCTATTTTTTCAGTGGCTATTACCTGTGCTAAAAGAATTTCAGAACTTCAAGCATTGTCCTTTGATCCTCCCTACTTGATTTTTATACAGATAGAGTAACATTACGTACCAACCCTTCTTTCCTTCCTAAGGTGGTGTCAGAATCCAGTATCAACCAATCCATTAACCTCCAGTCTTCTTTCCTAAATTCGCAAACAAAGGTGAATATATGTTGCACTTATTGGATGTCCATAGGCAAGTACATTTTTACTTACATAGAACAAAATAAATTCAGAAGAGAAATCAATTGTTTTTCTGCTTTGCAGATTCTAAATTGGGCAAATCAGTTGCAAAGGTGACTTTAGCCAGATGGCTGACAGATTGCATATAATTTTGTCTGTAACAAATAGGGTCTAGCCTTACCAAAACCTCTAAAGAGTCCATTCAGCCTGGTCCATGGCAACCTCTTCAGTGTTCCTCTCTAGGGCTTCCATAGATGACATACATGCAGTTGCAACTTGGGCCAGTCCTCATACCTTTATTAGTCAGTACAAACTCGATCTGGTCTCAAGGGGAAGAGTAGCCTTTGGCTCAGCTATGCTCAGGAATATCCTTTCTTAGAGTCCACCCGGGAATTTAGGTAGCTGTGGACTCTGTCCCATCAGTTGACGATGGAATGAAATTTGACATCATCATCAGAGAAAGATGATGCTCACCATAACATTTCGTTTTTGTTATCCATTTTCATTCTTCCTCACCTTCTCACCTCCCAACCCCCAAACCTTTTCACAATTGATTTCTGGAAGAACTAGAGCTGATAAGGAAATCATTGTCCTTCATGTTGAGCTCCAGGTATATTTTTTTCTGTCAGAAATATTATATTGGTGCTTCCTGCTTTATGTAAACCAGCAAACAAGATCTGAGGTATGTTAGGGGTTGATGCATTATGAGAAAGGTAGGAGCTCAAGAGCTTTTTAGTGGACACGAGCTAAAGTAACGGCCAAGTCAGATCTGAGGATCATATCCAAACCCATTAGTTGGGAAGGATGAAAATGGACAACACAGATGGAACATTATGGTGAGTACATAATGTCTTTTCTGTGTGTGTGTGTGTGTGTGTGTGTGTGTGTGTGTGTGTGTGTGTGTGTGTGTGTGTGTGTGTTTGTGTGTGTGTGTGTGTGTGTGTGTGTACAGTTGCTGTTCAGAAGGTGAACAGTTCATTTTACCTATAGTTCAGAATTTCTACATTTCATTTTGTTGACAGTGGGTTGGTGCTGGGAGTGAGTGTGTGTTTCAGTAAGTGTTCATGGGTTAAGATTAGAGTAAGGATAATGTCAGTCGATAGCTTTTACTTTGCATCTGTGTGAGCCTGTCTTGTGAATTGGTAATGTTATGAAAAGGATTTTTTAAAGTACGGTGCAGAACTAGTGTTAAGGGCAGGGGCAGAGTTAGGGCTATCATGCATATTAAGTAAGTCCCTGCCCATCCTACTAATGCATGCTAACGCTAACCCTGCACCTTAACTTAGAAAAGCCATTTTCATACCCCTAACACTATTCAAATAAACCATGCTTTATGGTATTTTTCAGGGTTTTGTTTTTGGTTTGTATTTTAATTTGACTCTAAATTGATTACAAAAGTAGAATTTAATGTGGGGTTTGGGTGTTTTTTGTCGGTATTGTAAGTTTTGTATTTTGATGTGTCAGTATTTTGAACTGTCGATATTTAGGTGTTGATGTTGCTGCTATAAACAGTTTGATGTATATATATCTCTGTGTTGTATATATGTGTGTGTGTTTGCAAAATTAAAACAGATTCTATGTACAGAACACTCAATTAAGCAAACTGACAGTAAGTCAGATTTTTAAGGAAAAGTGCATATTTTTTTCAAAAATTGATATAGTCCAGATTTGTGTGATTTTAGTACTTTCACTGAGAAATGGAAAATTAGGTTGCTTTCTTATTTGTTTAAATCGTAAGGCTGTAACATGTAACATCTCTGGAATGCATGAGTAAGTCATCTTTATCCAATATCAGTTTGAACTGTCTCAGAGACATAGTTATAGTTATAACAGTAACTGACAGGTAATACATTCCATGATAAAATAGGTACTATCACTGTGAAAATAGTTTCTCAATAGTATGTCTATTGGCTGTTTCTACTAATATTTGCTTTCTTAAAAGTGCACTGCTGCATTATGCACCTTGTGAGTCACCAAGCCATTTATTCAGCATAAAGTAGCTTCTATCTGTGATTTGTCACAGCTATCCTCAAATACAGTTAAATCCAGTAATCTGTCATGTCCAGTAAAAGAGGAAGTAGCCACAATTCAAACCATGGTACACACATTTGAGTTTATGGTGAGGTATTACTTTGCACATGCTTAAAGTTTTGATTATCTTTTTTTGTTTTTTTAATGCGCAAGAGCAGAGCACAAGGATTTATGTATATTACTTCATTCATTTCATGATGTATTTACAAACAAACCACTAAAGGTTATTTGTGTCAGGGATGAGAGAGAAGCACAAAACAAGTGTATTAATATGAAACTCTGCATAACTCTGTATAATTCAGTCTGATGTAGGTAATATTAATACATAATTGTCACCCCCAACACATAGACACAACATCCCATATTCTGTAACTTTTTTAGTTTTCTTGACCATAAAAAATAAATAACTAAAATTTGAAATCCAGGCAGTACAGAGGTATGAGAGAGATGGTATGGAGAAAATAATAGGAAAACCAGGGTCTGCTTCAGTAGACCGAAATCCTACTTACCTAACTTTCAAAACACAGAGATGAAAACACATAACTCTAGACGACTGACCGCTCGGAACACCAACAGATCACTATGGGTAAGTAACAGCTTGGCTAGCATGTTGACCTTTCCCCCTTATCCGCAGTAGTGTGATCTCGGAGTTGGTATATTTAGTTGGTGGGTTGTGGTGGGCATATCTCCTACATGGGTGGCTTTTCTTTGCCTCAGTGTTAGTGTGTTTGCGGGGTTGGGCGAGTGGCTACCTAGCCATAGTGATCTGTTGGTGTTCCGAGCGGTTGGTCTTCTGGAACTTCAGATTTTTTGTCCTGGTGTTTTGAAAGTCGGGTAAGTGGGATTTCGGTCTACTGAAGTAGACACAAAATCAGGTATGTTATTCAAAACTAAAGAAATTTACTTGATTTTCTTTTTAATTTTTTCCATCCTATCTCTCTCATACCTCTAAAGTTTCATAAAAAGGAACAATGAAGATTTTCCTTTCTCCATTGCTTTCTTTCCAAAGAACTGATGGTACTGCATAAGTATGGGAGTGAAAGTCCCATATGCATGCACAGTACATCAAGAAAGTCCTTGAGTATGTAAACAAAGTAGAAGAACACCACGTTTCTGTTATACAAGGACATTATTTAAGAAAAGTAATTATTTTTTCTTAAATAATGTCATATAGCAATAACCCACGGCTGGATGTGAGTAATGCTGATTTACCCACAGTTCACCCTCATAACCAAACCACACCATCTGCGGGTAAATTTAGCACTACCCACACCCAGCCATGAATTATTGCTATATTATACCTCAAATCCTATATTTTTCTGGCCATGGTTCCCTGTGAGAAATGCTTTTTTGTAATATTTAATTTTTATGAGAATAAGTTTTACTTTTTTTGTCAAAACTTATGGCTAGGGGGTAGGATTAATGATTTTGGGAGATGTCATTAAAATTATTTACCTCAAAGCTTATTTTTCCAGTCTGGTTATTTCACTAGTTCTCTGCTATCCACTTGTCAGTCACATTTTTTGGTAGACAGATGTTCCTGGATCCATGTGGGGATTCCCTTATTATTTATCCTCTTTTTTTTTGAGGAAAAGTGTTATTTTTCTGTTAAAAAGGTGTTGTTTAGGACTGAAGCTAGTGTGTTTGGTAGACATCACTAAAACATATTACCCTCAGAACTTAAACTTTCCTGTCTGAAGTAAAACCTACTCTGTATGGCTTCCGATAGCTGCTTGTCAGACATTTTTTTTTTTGGTAAATATATAGTCCTAGGTCCCTGTGAGGATTTCCTTATAACTTATCATATTTTTGTGAGAAAAGTGTTATTTTTCTGTTAAAAAGTTTTGTTAGGGACTGGACTATTGTGTTTGGTGGTTGTCACTAAAGAATTTTACCTTAGAGCTTAATTTTTATGTGATGATGTAAGTCCAACACCTTTTGTGGCAAGGACAAGGACCTGAGTGCTGGTAACTTGGTTGATCATTCCCTGAGCTGCAAGAAGAGAAATATTATCTGGGAAGTTTCTGTCTTGACTTTAGCTTCCCCATCACCACAGCCACTGATGGATGACTCCACTGTGGCCATCTGTTGTTCTTTGGACCACCCAGCATTTTCTCTCATACCCTCTGCTACTGCTCATGGGAAGCATCTAAGGACTGGGAGGCAAGGACATCCTCTATGGCTTTTCATCTGCCTCTGGCAGGTAAGGAAGAAACACTCTTATTAGCACCGGAGAAGGGACTAAGTGATGCTTCCTTGCTAAGCTGAAATAAGGAGGAAGGGACCATCCTAACCACTCTCTCAGAAAATAGAAACTGAGAGTTAGATATTTATCTTCTCCTTACGCAGATAGGGAGCATTATCCAAGCTTTGTTAAATGTCTATTTAAAGCCTTTCAGTTTTTACATGCAGAATCCTTCCCTCATTTAAAAAGCAAAAATTTCCTTCCTTCTTTATGCATATCCTCCTCCCCATCTTACCAATCCTGTAAACCTTTCCCAAAGTCTAAGACTTCACCTTCCTCTGTGGCACCATATAATTTCAGACACTTAGGCGTTGAGAATCATTCAGTAAGATATAACTGACTGTGGGATTCCTTTCCTCCCTCTTTGTCTATACAATCAAACCTCCCCCTGCACTCCTATCTTAGATCAGATGCTCTCTCAGGGGGGTATAGAACCTGTTTTTCAGATCAAAGAGGGAAATGCATTCATTCAAAAGTCTTTCTGGTGCCAAAGAAAGAAGGAACCAGGAAAACTGTTCTAGACATTTTTTTTTCATAAACCTCCATATCAAAATCCCAAAGTCCAAAATGATCTCTCTACAGTCTCTGTTACTTGCTGTTCCACATCTCATTTTTCTAGTAAGTCTGGATTTAAAAGATGCTTATTGCATTCCAGTTATAAAATATTTCAGATGATTTTTACATTTTTCTATGTCTGGTTTGCATTTTCAGTTTCTTAGATAAAAAAAAAAATTCTAGACTGGGCTGTCTGGTGAACGTAGAGAAATCTTTCATTCCCTGTCAGGGTATAGTGTTTACTGGGTATGTCCCTAATGATGGCTTTTCTTCTTATGGTACAAAGTAGAATATTACAAGGAGCAGTTTCTGATATTTCCAATGAAACTTTGGGAATTGTCAGGGAATATGTCAGAGTTCTAGCTTTCATGGCCTCTACTGTTCTGATGATTCCTGTGACCAGTCTTCACATGAGAAAAAAAAATGAGTGGTTCTTCAAATCAGTTTTGACTCAACTCCAGCACCACCTTTCAGTTCAGATTTCAGTTCTGGGAGTCCTTGTAGAAGGGGATACACTGGTGGCTGAATCAATCATATCTCAACCCTGCCCCCCCCCTTTTCCTTTCAGTCCCATTCATTCTGTAACCACAGATGCAGTAGACTTTGCTTGGGGAGCTGTGTTGGGGGGGAGGGTGAAGGCCTTTGGAACAAGCAAGACAGATTAAAGTACATAAATATCAAATAAATGATAGCCGTAATAAATGTTCTCAAATCTCTACACTATCTCTGGACTCCAGGTTGTCTGCTAATAATCTAAAACAACAGTACAGTGATGTGGCACACAAAAGTACAACGGGGAACATATTCTATCTTCTTTGCATTCTAGCTATGGTAGCCTGGCAATTAGTACCTTAGCAAATCTGTCTCTCCAAGCTGCCTACATTCTGTAAGAGCAAAACAGATACAGTTATAAGAGATTTGGGTAATTACATGGACAACTCTTTCTCATTTAATCATTATATATACAGCATAGTTTGGAAATCCCTGGCTCAGTTTCCATGAAAATATCGTCAAGATCCAAAGAAGTCATCTTACCACTGTACTTTTCCCTTATTAGACCCATCATTGAATGCAGAGCCCCTTTCTTATGTACAAATTGATGCATACTGCTCAACTGGGGCATCTCCAGTGTTTTTTAACCAGAACATTAAAGGCCTTAAATCATTCAACTATCTCAAGATAGAAGCATGACTCTCCTTTTAGCCTACTTTCTGCTCCAAGATATCTGTGTCTTGCTTTTTGTGCCATGAACCCTCTGCTTCTATTTCGCCTCCAATATTCCTTCACAAAACCAGCAGCTTTACAAACAGGTGTACTAGATACCTAAATTTACAGCAACAAATTAAAAAAAAATTGCTTGAGGGATATGCTCCTAACCCATTTTATTGTGAGCCTATGGAATTTGTTGCCACTATAGGTCAAGCAAAGTACTAATTTGTCTGCCTTTAAGACTAGTCTTGATGATTGGATGGGTAGACACAAGTATACACTGGGGTTATCATGTATGGCACTGCTTGATTTGGGAAGTAGGTACTATTAAATATTCATAAAGGGAGTAAGAACTAAGTGTGTCTATGTAACAGTGTCTATGGATAGGCTTCTAATTTTCCCTGTGATCTCTTGCTTAGTAATATTTCTTTGTTCCTATGCAGAGTTGAGAGACTACCCTCACAGTACCCCATTGCACACCAGCTACTTTAGACCCTGTGGATATGTATGCAAAGGCGTTTGGTAGGGTGAGCATTACAGAAATCCCCTGATGGCTACCTGGATAATGGCTGCACCATGATCAACTTCCAGCCAGTTAAGGTATAAATAAGAATCAGTTGGGCAGTCAGCAAGTGATGGGGTGGCCAAAAAGAGATTTAAAATGAAACAAAATTGCCTTCATACAGGAAATGGAATCCCCTGAATCATTTTAATACGAGGCAATCCTGTTTTTTTCATCCACATGACACACTCTACCCCAGAACTCTGTATGCAGGCATGGTGAAGCAATCATCAGCTGCACTGCTAATGTGTGGAGTGGTGCTGTAAGATTAGGCTAGTATATTACAGATCAGCCAGCAATGAAAGTGCCAGAATTTTATTCAAAATTATTTGCCTAGACAGGACTGACCTGATAAGCACTGTCTTTGTACAGTATTTATTTTACCCAAAGCATTCTGTGATGTTTTCGGAAAGTGTACTGCCTTGTACTGTATAAGAGCTTTGCTGGGTGATAGAGAAGATGCATGTAAAAGTCAACGGTCTCTGGTACATAACAAATTTCTGCAATCCTTGTAGTCATTTTCCAGTTCTAATCCGTTCTAAAGATGATTATCATTTGATCACTGTTGTGATACCCTAAGCTGTATGTGATGTTTCTTGCCAGTGATTGGACATCCTAACAATAACCTGAACTATAGGGTTTGTTCCACATCTCTATGCTTTCAAGGAGGTACAAGAGGCTGCTGGTATAAAAGACATACAGGCACAAAAATTCAGATCTTTCTTGCCACTGAAGCCACCAGTAATGCATCTTCAGTGGTTCTGCAGTTGGCTAAGTGTCAAGAAATTGAGCAGATACGTACCTTGTTGGGGAGTTTTCTTTAATTTTTCTGTGAAAAGTGTTGCTATTGGCTTATGTCTGAGAGAAAGGGGAAATACTTCAAATACCTTGTAGAAACTTCCTCACAGCCTGTCTTTTATGTTTAGGTGATAAACATAACATCTGGTCATTTCTTTATCTTTCAAACCATAGTCCCTTAGGAGCTACCTTAGTTCCCTTATGCTTTTTAAGGGGAATTAATGGCATAAAACTCTTACACAACCCACTATGGAGTCTGGTGCAAGTACTTTGGACATTACCCTCTGGAGACCAAGAAAAGGAAAGCAGTAAAGGAGGGTTTTTTCAAAGCCATCTTTGATATCCTGTCTTCCCCAGTTCTCAGTGGATGATTCTGCAATGGCCATGTCTGTATCTTCATACTGTTTGTCATCTACCTCTAACCTCCTGTACTGCTCCTCATGAAGCCAGTAAAGGTAAGGAGGCTAGCACATCCTCAAGACTGGCCGTATGTTCAGTCTGGGCAAGGAAGAGCTGCCCTTGAGCAGTTTAGAAAGGGATGCAGATGTCTCATAGATCATTGTTACTGAAGATGTGCCTGATATCTGGGGAGTGGACCAGTGTTTTATAGAGAAACATTCAAACTGACACATCAGAAGTCAGGAAAGCAACCTATTACAAACAGTGGCAGGGCATGTCCAAGGAAAAAAAAGATCCTCAAACCCAGACTCAGTCTAAGTAGAATGACTGACTATACCACCCCTTCCTTCCCTTTCCCTCTTCACCCTGGCAGTCTTCCTCTGAACCCATCAAAGAATCTTTCTCTTCATCTTTTTCTGTGGGTCAAGGTCACTTCAGATGTTTGGGTACTAAGAATCATTCAGAGTGGGTACAGATGGCAATGGAGTAATAGAACTTGTTCTAGAAAATTTAAAAGGAGAAGAATTCTACTCAAGAATATTTCTGGTACCAAAGAAGGAGGGGAACTGGAGACCTGTTTTAGGCATGCATTTTCTAAATTTCCATATCAAGGTTCCAAAGTTCAGAATTATTCTTCTGAAATCTGTTGTTCTCATAGTCCCTCCTGTACGTTTTTAGTGACTTTGGATCAGAAAGATGCATATCCATTCACAGACATTTCATACACTTTAAGATTTTCTTTTTTGGTTTACTTTTTCAGATGTCCTTCATTGATCACTGTTGCAATCTTCGGTACATGGGTGCCATATCTCTGACTAGTACATCAAAGCTTGAGTGTCTTACTCTCGCTCAGTATGTCCCAAGAATGAGAATGCAAAGTACATGAAAATCCTCAGGACATTCTTGCTGCCTGTCTGAACAAGAGTTTTAGCACATTTTATTTTTCATGTCAGCTAAGAGGGGTAATTGTGACTGTGGGAGTCAAATTCTAAATAGAGATAGTCACACTATATGTTTGTTCTGCTTGGGCTCCAGTCATAATTATTAAGAGTGTTTTGTTTGCTAGTCATTTGTGCATAAAAGCTTGAGAAGCTGTTTATCTATTCTCTGACTTTTTCTTGAGAATCAGCATTTAAGGTACACACAAAGGATACGGTGGCCTCCAAATCCTCCTTGTTGATGTCCATCAGCAGCTGAAAAAGAAGTTCAAAAAGTTGAAGACTGAAACTTCTGTGGTATTTTCAGACCCAAATGTCTCTGCACTGTATAAGCTCTCACACCACCTGGTATTATCCATTATTCATGCTACTGTGACCCTGCTGGAGGCAGATAAGGAGCAGTCTCTTTGCAAATCCTGCTTAAACGATCAGATGGCTGCTATAATCCTGAAAGGAGAACCTCAGCAAGGGACCAAAGAGCATTCATCAATTTTTAATCTAGAGGTACCAAATAAGCTTATTGATGTATATCAGGAGTTGGATCCCATCACTGTGTTCAAGCAGATATACCTAAGAAAAAGAATCAGAATTGTAAACATCTTACTTCTTCTCCTTGTGATACAAGAGACCCTCAGTAGGAATGGTGTGATTTTTTTGAGTGGCTTTTTAACAATGAACACCTTATCATTCATATTTTGAAGGAGTTTCTCCATTAGGGAACTATAGTGCCAGTTCCCATCCATCAACACAAGAAAAAAAATATTCAAGACTTTTCTTTGTTTCAAGAAAAGAAGACACATGGATATCTAGTCTGTATCTGTTAGTCCTCGTTACCTTCCTAAGGGTCCCAAAGTTCAAAATGCTGTATCTTCAAAGTCTGTTTCCAATGATTTTTCCTCAAGCTATCTTGATTAGCCTGGACCTTAAAAATGCATATCTGCTTATACCCATCCATCCATCCATCCATCCATCCATCCATCCATCCATCCATCCATACCACAGGAAATTCTGAAATGTTTGTAACTTTCAGTTTCACTTTCAATTTGCTGCTTTACCCTTTGGTCTTTTTACTGCTCCAAAGATATTTAACAAATATTTAGATTCAGTCATAGCCTTTTGTAGGCTCCATGGTATCCATATCTGTCCAAAAATGGATAATCACCTTCTCCATACTCCTAGAGGCAAGCTCCTCCTTGATTTAAAATTCACCATGGAGTTTTTTCTTCAGCTCAGTTTCACAATGAACCTAAAGAAGTCTCCTTCATCATTCTAAAGATCTGGTATTTTTGGGGTGCTATTTAAACAATGTTTCCATGATGGTATTTCTTCCTCAGGACAAAAATTCAGTTTTTGATTGCTTTCTTCCCGTAGACCTGGCCTCAGTAAGAGGGATATCGAGAGCTGTGGGGTATATGGCTTCTACTATCTATATGCTACCGTTTGTCAGTCACCACATGATGAAAATGTATTGGCATTTTAAGTCTCTTGGCGCACAGCACTGCCATCCCATGAACTTTCCTATTCCTCTCTTGCCCTACATCAGGAAGGAATTTCTACTGAGAAGCAATCCAATTTCACACAGTCGCAGTGTCATTGTCTGGTTCATAGTCCTTGCCAGGAAGTCTCCACAGCTGCTTAAGATTTAGCATAGGGGCATCTTCATTATCATCTCCTTTTTTTTTCATTTTTTTTTTTACAAGGGGTGGGTTGGAGTGTTGCAGCAACTGCCACCATCTCTCGTTTCAGTGCCACTCTCCAATGTTTTTCAGTAGTCATTCCTGACTGTCACAAATCTGTCAAATAATCCACCTGTATGGATTCAGTTGTTTCCTCTTGCCTTCTCGTTTCTCCCAAATCTTCTTCACCAAATTATCTTCTGCTTTCCTGCACGTTCCCAAACCACTGTAATGTGTTCACTGCTATTGGAGCTACTTTGACTTCTGCTCTGATGTACTCATTTCATCGTTTGTCTTGCAGTATGCATCCTTCCACTCATTTCATACACATCGTCTACATTACGTCTAGCTTCCTCAACTGTTCTGATTTTGCTATCCATGCAGCAGTAATAGTTGCACCACTGTATTGTCCCACCTTATTTTTCAGCTTCTTTGATATTCTTCTCTCATACACTACCCCTGACATTTTCTGCCAGTTGGCCACAGCCCCTCTGATGCTAGCTTTAACCTCCTTATTCAGACTTTCCTTCTCTTCTACCACTCTCCAAGATAGTTGAAGCTGCTACTATGTTCTACTACTTTAACTTCTGTCTCAGGTTTCAGCTTCTTCTGATTCCTGTGGGCACAAGATCTCCAATTCTGATGTCCACAGGGAGTGCATCTACTGTCTAGGAGCAGCACACCTTAGTAATGATTGTGCTGTCTGAGCTGCGTTTTACTCTAGAGCTATTTTGAATAGACGTAATAAGTTTATTTTTAAGGGGATGCCATCACCCTCTTCATCCTCCTCTTCAGGGGTTCATACCCTCAGTACATCTTCCAAGCCCTCTTTGGAGACCAAGGAGTCTCATAAGAGATCACCTACCTGTTCTTTGAAGGCTTCAGCTTCAACCACAGCTTCTTCAGACCCACATCAAAAATAAAAAAGAAATGCATCTGACTTCATCGGATCCCAAAAGAAAGCACGTGGATCCAAAAACCTCAGATTCTACTGTTATATTGACAAAGTCTCCTTGAACTCGCTCACTTGGGTTTACACTGGTCTCTCCTTGACTCCTTTCTCCACTTCTTCAGACAACACCGAGTCTAGGCCACAGTCAACAACCTTGTCCATCAGATCCTCCAGAAGTCTTTCTGAGGCCAATGTGATTAGGATGATGAGGAAATTCCTCAGAGCTCAAATTCAGATGGGGTAATTCTGTCTCAGTCTCCCATTGGATCCATGAGCCATCCATCCACATTCCATGTAGTGATTTCTCCTTCTCTGAGCCATCCCACGCTTTCAGAGCCCTCAGATCTGAGAGCCCGTAGTACTGGATCCAAAGATGGCTAGGTTTTCAACCCATATAGCTTCCCTAACTGGTTTTGCTCCTCTTCCATTGGATTGGAATGATTCTTGGAGCCAAAGCTTTGATGCCAGATCCCAGGGGGGCAGGGCCCACCCCAATGTTATCTGAGCAGTTCTTGCCTCTCGGACCTTCAGCTGTAGATATTTTGGGTCTGACTCCCTCCTCAAGGATCAGATCCTGGCAGGGCCATGGCTTAGTTGCTTCAGAGATCTTAGCCTCAGTGCATCCTGCCACAGCTTCTCCCGGTCTGTCTGCCTTCAAGGTAGTGGAGAGGGCATTCTCTTGACTGAGACATTTGATTACTTTCTCACCCTTGGACTCTACATTTTTGGGCCTGAGCTCTGATTCTGTCAGATCTACTCCACAGAGACAGCTGGTACCATCTGGCATCCAGACAGTACCCATAGTGGAGCTTCCTCTGTCTTTGGATATCTCTCCAGATCATCCCACTGAGGAGGTTCCCTGAAGGAGACTGTGCAAAAGGAGGCACATAGGCACCTGTCTGGAGTCTGTCACTGAGGATATTGACTTCATTGAAGGGGAAGGGTCCCCAAGGTCTCCACCAGATGACATCTCAGTCATAGACATTGTAGAAATTCTTAAGCATAAAGGTGGATGGTCATCAGATATTCCAGAGGAGTCAGTTTTCTGGAAATTTTGGATGTAATGGGATCCAATCTCGCCTACATTCATAACTGATGGGTTCGGAGCCGATCCATCGGCTCCGACTCGGCCACTATATAATAGAACGAAGTCTCTAATTGGCTGGGCTACTCCTTATCCCAGAATGCACCACGCCTGCTTCCCCAGATCTCGTTTGCCGCTTTTCAAGCTAGACGTGGTCTTGACTTGGCTGGAGCTAAGTGGTTTATTGTTACTTTTTGGTCTTTTGACCTAGGGGTTTCTTCACTAATTTAACAAACAGCTGTTTTAACAGCTTTACGTGTGTGTGTTAACCTTTTTCAGTGTGATTGAAATTTTACTTATTTACCGGGCAAGGCCCATTCAAGTTAGAGGGCCTTTGCCCTTATTTGTGAGTTAATGTGGTGATTTGCTTTTGCTTTTTTTTGTAATTGTGTTATCCGTACTATTGGGTAAGCCCGTTTTTAGTTAGAGGGCTTCTGACCGTTTGGTGTTCTGTAACTCGAGCCAGTCCCGTTTTTGAGTCAAGGGCTCGAGCCCTACTTTAAGGTTGTTGTTTTTGTTTGGTAAAAAGATAGTGGTGTGATACGATGTCAAGGAGCAAAAGTCTGGTTTTAAAAAGTGCACCAAGTGCAACTACAAAATGTCTATTACTGATAGCCATGCTGTTTGTGTATATTGTTTGGGACCGAAACATCTGCAGGAAACATGTAGTGTTTGTCATGCTTTTTCCTCTAGGGTCCTTCAAGAACATAAAAACAAATTGATCCTTAGGGGCCTTATTAAGCCCTCCTTTGAGGAAGCTTTGGCTTCTCCCTCCTCTCCAGCTTCTAAAAAGAAAAGGTCGTTGGCTCCGACCAGTCTGTCGGAACCAACTTCCAAGAAGCATAGGTCGACCTCTTCTTCCTCGGCTCCAATGGCTTCGGAGCCTCGGGTGGAAGGGTCTGCCTCGATACCTCTTTCCTCTGCTCCATTGGTGTCGGAGCCGCAGGTTGGAGGATCGAGAGGTGAATCATCTGCTTCGGCTCCTTTGGTCTCAGAGCCGTTGGAGGTGTGCAGCTCAGACTCTCCCCCCTCGGCCCCGAAGTCCCCTTCGACGCCGATACTTATACATACGGCTCCGGATCCAGTGCCAATAGTGTTGGAGCCGTTTCGGAGCCGGTACCCTGGACTATCGGAGCCGAGAGAGAAGTCATCTCGGGCCCCATCTATTTCCTCTAAATCCTCCAGATTGTCTGATTCAGATTTGGACAGAGTTATCCAGAGGCTTTTCCAGTCCCCGTTTTTTGCAAAAATGGTCTCGGCTCCAGCCCACTCAGCTCTGGAGCCAGTCCCCACTTCGACACATCCGATTCCTCCTCCAACCTCCTCGGAGCCGTTGGAGTCGGTGATGGTAGAGCGGAGCGGAGTTGTCCAGTCAGAACCGAGACTCCCTCGGAGCCTCTCGGTTCCGACCATCATTCCTACCCTGTCCTCAGTGTCAGGGTTCGGTACCGGCACTTCTGCGGTCGGGGCCGAGGGGAACACTTTGGAACTGGTAGCTTCGGTGCCTAGTCTCCCCCTCGGAGCATCGGCTGCAGGGATTCCCGGTACCGTCGTGGTCTCTCAGCTGGTGTCCTCCGTAGAGTCTGGAGGTCCTGCTTTTGAGGCCATGAGGAGTGCGCTGGCCATGTCCTTGCCGGCTCAGCAAGTCTCTACCTCACCGTCCCTGGACTTGGGAACTGGTGCTTCTGGTGTGCTTTACCCCCATGACAGCGGGGCCCCAGAGCCTGAGGATACCCCTTGGGGGGTTCCCTTCTCCCGGGAGGTCCTTCTGATTCCGCTTCAGATGAACCTCCAAGGAAAAAATTGTGCAAGAGGAAGCACGTTGACTCCCAGGATGAGTCTATCACATCAGATACTGACCTCGATGATGCGGAGGGGTCCCCTAAATCGTCCTCGGATGACGTCTCATTCTCAGATATCCTCGAGATCTTGAGACAGAGAGGCGATTGGCAGTCCAAAACCCCTTCCACAGAGGAGTCAGTTTTCCTCAAGGCTTTTGGGGCCCAGCCCTCCGCCTCCTGGGTGTCTCCACCCTTCGATGAATTGCTAGATTTAGTTTCTCGAAGGGTGTGGGAACACCCTGACTCTGTGGAACCGGTACCTGCCAGGCCTAACAAGTTTCTCTCAGCACCTCCTGAAAAGGAATTTTTGACTAAAGGAGTTGCAGTAGATGCGATGGTGGTGGCATCTGCCACTCAGCAGGATGTGGCAGAGGCTTCAACGTCTATTCACCCTCCTAATAAGGATTCCAGGAGCATGGATAGGTACGGGAAGCGTACCCTTTCTTCAGCGGCCTTTACCCTGCGGTCGCTGAATTATCTTTGTCATTTTACCAGGCTCCAAAGAGACCTCCTCAAAGAGTTAGGTGAGTCTCTTACGGGTAACCTTCCTGAGGCGTTAGCCCAAACTGTTGGCACCCAGATGACTACCCTATCTTTGATAGTCAACTCGTCCATGAGGCTCATCTCATATGCGGCCGAAGGGGCGAGTAGAGCAGCGGGAACAGGCGTGGCTCTTAGAAGACACGCCTGGTTACGCTTGTGTCCATTTGCGGATGCCTTTAAGTCTTCCTTCACCGATGCCCCCTTTGATGGGTCCTCCTTATTTGGATCCAAGGTGAAGGACACACTGACTCGATGCGAGCAGGAGGGCAAGACCTTGACTGCCGTGGGGGCCCATTTTTCCGCTCCCTCTAGACCTTACCCCAAGGCCCAGAGAGGAGGGAAAATGTGGTTCAGAAAATCTCAAAGGTCTTTCCCTACTCCACCGAGTGATCCCCCCTCTAGAGGCAGAGGGGGGATTCAGGAAGACGTCGCCCCAGAGGCGGCAGAGGCCCCCGCAACTCTGGAGACCGCGATTCTTTCGTGGTTCATCCTACCCTCAACGTCCCTGAGACGTGGCCCGACTGCGCATCTCCGGAGCCAGTCGGGGGTCGCTTTGCGGAACACCCACAGGCTTGGGAATCTATCACAATGATCAGTGGGTGCTCCGAACCATAACCGGAGGCTATCTCATCCCTTTCATAAAACCCCCTCTTCCTATCAGGAAAATCCCGGATGTGCCACCCAGTCAGCGGGATCAAGCAGCGGTCGAGGTCTCAAAGCTGCTAAGAAAAGGAGTCATCCAGCCTGTCCCCGTCGACCAGATCGGATCAGGGATTTACTCAAGATTATTTTTGGTGCCAAAAAAGACAGGGGACTTAAGGCCCATTTTGGACCTCAAATCATTTAATCAATTTGTAAAAAAATCCAAATTCCGATTGGTCACCCTTCAGTCCATTCTCCCGTTATTGGAGAAGGATGTCTGGATGTGCTCCATAGATCTCAAGGACGCTTACTATCACATCTTGATAAGTCAAGAGTCCAGGAGTTACTTACACTTCCGCCTGGGAACCAGTCATTTCCAGTTCCAAGCTCTGCCCTTTGGTCTCACCACAGCCCCCAGGGTGTTCACCAAGTGCCTGGCAGTAGTGACAGCTCACTTGAGAAGTCTAGGATTCCAAGTGTTTCCCTATCTAGACGACCGGCTCCTTACTGCCACCACCAAGCATCTATTAGTTCGGGCACTCATGACCACGGTCAGTTTGGGTCATTCACTAGGAATCACGTTCAGTTAGGAAAAATCTGTGCTGCAGCCGTCTCAGCGTATTACCTTTATAGGCACAGAGTTAGACACAAGAAGAATGCGGGCATTCTTGCCGATAGAAAGGATTCAGGTCCTGCAGTCTCAGGTTCAAACCTTGTTACCCAGATCACGAGTTCAGGCCAGACTGATTCTGCAGTTATTGGGCACGATGGCCTCGACTATTCTTCTAGTCCCCTTAGCCAGGCTGCACATGCAGGTGCTGCAATGGCTACTGTCGGTTCAATGGTCCTTTCAGGATCTCCCCTTGAACCATTTGGTCCAGATTACGGAAACTTGCCGTCGGGACCTACATTGGTGGCTGCTTCGGTCCAACCTGGACCAGGGGCGACCCTTTGCCCTTCAGCCTCCTGTCGCCACGGTGACCACAGACGCCTCCCAGATAGGGTGGGGGGGGGCATTATCTGGACAGGTCTGTCCAAGGTACGTGGCAGGCTGACGAAACACACTTACATATCAACATCCTGGAAATGAGAGCGGTGCTACTGGTCTTGCAAGCACTTCATCATGTTCTTCCCCGGGATACTATTGCAATCCTATCAGACAACATGTCGGTAGTCTGGTACATAAATAAGCAAGGCGGAACCAGGTCCTACCCTCTTTGCCGAGAGGCCATGAAAGTGTGGCATTGGGCGATTTCTACCCAGCGTTTCCTAGTGGCAACGCACATTCCGGGGAAATCCAATGTGATTGCAGACAGGCTGAGCAGGACCCTCCTGTTGCCCCACGAATGGTCTCCCAACGACAGGGTGGCAGCAAACATTTTCGCCAAGTGGGGCCTCCCTTGTTGCGACTTGTTCGCCAGCCCTCACAATGCGAAATGCAGGGAGTTCTTCACTCTGACTCCCTCTCAGGGGCAGATTCCCAGGGACGCTCTGGCTCACAGTTGGCCCTCCGGTCTACTTTACGCCTTCCCTCCGGTTCCCCTTCTCCCGAAGGTGATACAGAAGGCGATTTATCTAGGAAGCAACATGATTCTGATCGCTCCACACTGGCCTCGTCAGGTTTGATTCCCCTTCCTTCTGAGGTATGCGGTGGAGGGCCCATGGCTTCTGGACCTGGTGCCCGACCTGTTAACTCATCAGTCGGGACAGTCTCATCCATCCCTCAGGTCCTTGAGGTTGGCCGCCTGGTTACTCCACTTCCAACCTTAGTCAGAGATAACTCTCTTTCTCCTGACGTCATCCACATTTTTGTCCTCTTCTCACAAACCTTCCACTACTAAACTGTATTCCAGCAAGTGGAAGAGGTTTGCTGTTTGGGCCCAGCAACGAGGTATAGATCCCCTTACCGCCCCAGTACCTCAGGTTTTAGAATTCCTGGCTTCTTTGTTTTACTTGGGCTCTTCAGTTTCCACAATCAAAGTCCAACTGGCGGCTATCTCTAATTTTCATGTCTCCTTTGAGCCTTCCTTAATGGCAAACAGGCTTTGCAAATCTTTCCTTAAAGGAGCGTGGCTCCTTCGGCCCCCAATAGCCCATCCTGTGCCTCCTTGGGACCTGAATATGGTTCTAGCTTCTTTAACTGCCCACCCCTTTGAACCAGCAGCTACTTGTGATATAAAATTTCTATCTTGGAAAACCGCCTTTTTGGTGGCAATAACCTCTGCCAAGCGGGTCTCAGAGCTGCAGGCTCTCTGTTCTAGTCCTCCTTATTTGATTTTTCACAAAGACAGAGTATCTCTCAAGTTAAATCCTTCTTTCTTACCCAAGGTAGCATCCCCCTTATGCATTCAACAATCCTTGGAGCTCCCTGTGTTTTTTCCCAAATTCTCCAATAACGCAGAATATATTTTCCATCAGTTGGATGTTCATAGACAACTGCGTTTTTATTTAAGTAGGACCAATCAGACACGAAAGTCAGATCAGCTGTTTGTGTACTTTGCAGAAAATAGGTTGGGTCAACCGGTGGCAAAAACCACCATAGCCAAATGGATTAAAGATTGCATCTCCTTCATTTATTCACAGTCCGGCAAAGAGCTACCATTTCCAGTCAAGGCTCATTCTACCAGGGCAATGGCTACCTCTGTAGCATTCCACTCCAAATTATCGATAGATGATATCTGTGCGGCCGCTACCTGGATGTCTCCGCACACTTTCATTTCTCATTACAAGATAGATGTGGCTTCTCGAGGTAGAGCTTCTTTTGGTTCCACAGTTCTCAGGAGTGTTTTCCAATGAGCCACCCAGGAATTAGGTGCTAGGGATGCTGTCCCATCAGTTATGAATGTAAGCGAGATAGGATCCCATTACATCTTTTAGTTATGTACTTACCATAACTTCGGATGTATGGGATCCATCTCGCCTACATTCATACGTACCCGCCCTCCTTCCCCCTTCCCATTGGATTTAGAGGAAATGTTGCTACTACTGAGTTCTTTCTCTTGAAGGACTTTAGTTTGTTACAGTTGCTGTTATGTTCTGTGTCTGGATGTAGGTATGAAAGCGAACAAACAAGATCTGGGGAAGCAGGCGTGGTGCATTCTGGGATAAGGGGTAGCCCAGCCAATTAGAGACTTCGTTCTGTTATATAGTGGCCGAGTCGGAGCCGATGGATCGGCTCCGAACCCATCAGTTATGAATGTAGGCGAGATGGATCCCATACATCCGAAGTTATGGTAAGTACATAACTAAAAGTTATGGCCCATCTACATCTTAGGTGACTCCCCCAGCAGATGAGCTTGTTGATTTAATCTCCCACCAGACATGGAAGGAACTGGACTCTGTTGAACCAACTCCTCAATGCTCCGACAAAATTTTGGCAGCATTGAAGGGCAGACCACATTGGAGCAAAGGAGACCATGTTGATGGTGTGGTTATTGTGGCAGCCGCAAAGAAGGAACTAGTGGAGCAGAGTTCCTCTGTCCCTCCTCCTAATAGAGAGTCCAGGGTGTTGGACAGGTTTGAAAAGTGCATAGTTGCTTTAGCAACCTTTGCATTGAGTTTTTTGAATTATTTAGTATACTTCACAAGATTACTGGGGTATTTCACCAAGGAACTCTCTAAATCCCCCTGAGTCCATGTCTGTAGAGGACCACAAGATGTTCTTTTCACAGCTAGCCACTCTTTTGTCCATTTCCAATGTGCCTGTGAGGTTAATATCGCATGCTGCTGAGGGCACCTCACGGGCAGCCGTTCAGCGTTAGCCATTAGGAGGCATGTTTGGATGCAGTTATGTGACTTTGCAAAGCCTTTCAAGTCTTCTTTTATCAATGCTCCCTTTGCCGGAACATTTTTGTTTGGTTCTTCAGTAAAATAAATGCTTTCCCAGTGTGAATAGGATGGAACGACCCTGTCTGCCATAGGGATATGCCTTTTAGCCCTCAACAATCTTTTTCACAGAATCAAAGAGGAGTTAAGAAAATGTGGTTCCATAAATTCCAGGACTCACATGTGGACAACTCCTCCAGAGGCAGGTGGGAGTTCAAATGGAAGACACTGTCCTTATGGCAGGGGAGGCCTGCAAAACCAGGATTTCTGAAATTCGTTTTTGGGCAGACTCTTTCAACACTCCTGAAGGGTTGCCTGACTGCCCGCCTTTGGAGGCAGTGGGGAGGGGCACTTTGCATTCAGATACCTGGGCTTCTATAACATGCATGGTAAAAATAATATCCAGAGGTTATGTCATGCCATTTTTCCAAATTCCCCATAACAAAAGAAGAAAGAAGAAAGATTTCCAGTGTCCCACCCAGTCAGAGAGAAGCTACAGCTCAGAAGATTCAAAGGCTGCCAGACAAAGAGTCATCCAGGAAGTCCCACCACACAAAAGAAGATTCGGGACTTACTCAAGGATCTTTTTAGTGCCAAAAAAGACAGGAGACCTCAGACCAGTTTTGGATCTAAGCAACCTAAACTAATTTGTGAAGAAGGTAAAGTCCCAAATGGTCATGGTTCAAACCATTCTGCCCTTTTTACACAAGGATGATTGCATATGGTCAGTCAGTCTTCAGGTTGTCTACTATCACATAAAGATGAACAGCTGATCCCAAAGATTTCTGTGCTTTCAGCTAGGAGACAGTCACTGTCAATTCAGAGACCTTCCCCTTGGACTCACCACAGCCCCCAGGATGTTTACCAAGTGTATGGCAGTGGTAGCAGCTCACCTGAGACTGCTGGGATACAGAGTATCTAGATGACTGGCTCCTCACTGCTGCAACCAGACATCTCTTAGAACAGTCCAGGGTCTATTTACACTAACACTGTCAAAAACTAGGCAATTTCAGTCAACACTTCCCAGCTTATCTACAGCCTGTACAGAGCCTGAAATTCATAAGAACAAGTTGAATACAGTAAGTCAGATAGCCTTCCTTCCTACACACCATGTAGACACAATCAAGATTCAGGTACAGCCAATTCTTGTTCACCCATCTCATCCAGCCAGAATTTTCATTCAGACTCTAGGTTTGATGGCAGTGGCCATAAACTTAGTTCCTATGGCACATTTCTATATGCATGTTCTCCAATAGCCTCTAGCTGTTCAGTGGTCTATTCTGCATCACACTGTTTACTTCCTAGTCAAGCTTATTTGAGTATGAAAGGATCATCTTTGTTGGTGGATTCAACTGGACAAAGTTTACCTAGGCCGCCCCTTTATTTTGTCTTCTCCAGTAGCCACGGTAACCATGGATGCCTTCCAACTGGTGTGTGGGGGGCGTTTCTTGGAACAGATGGTACAAGGCACATGTTCTAGAGATAAGAGCAGTCCTACTAGTGTTGCAGCCCTTTCAAGATATTGTCCCTCTAGGGACTATTTCAATACAAACCAAGAACATGTCTGTGGTCTGGTACATCTGCAAATATGGGGGAACCTGATCTTATCCCTTTGTCAAGAGGCAGTAAGAGTATGGGAGTGGGCAATCTCCTCCAGTCGCTTTTCTATGGCAATGCATATACTGGGGAAATCAAACATACTAACGGACAAACTCAGGAAGTCCACTTTGATGCCTCACAAGTGATCTCTCAATCAATCAGTGGCAAAGAAGCTTTTCCATCTTTAGGACCAACTTTTCTGTGATCTTTTTGCATCTCCCTACAACAAGTGCAGCAGGTTCTTTGCCTTAATCCCCCCTCAGGGGGGAGTCACTGAGGGATGCTGAAGTCCACATTTGGCTCTCCATTCTCCTTTATGCTTATCCCCAGTTACCTCTGATTTCAAAATTCTTACAGAAAGCAATTCAGTTGAAGAGCTCTGTTATCCTCATTGCCCCTTTTTGGCCTCATCAAGTGTGGTCTCCCTTTGGTCTCATCTTCAGTATCCTCCCTGGATACTGGACCCGAGTCCAGACCTTCTTTAGCATCTCTCTGGGATGAAGCATGCCATTATTCCAGGCATCAAACTAAATGCATGGTTTCTCCAATTCCATTGATAGTAGACAGCCCAGGCTTTCCTCCCCAGTCTGACAAATACTTTTATCTTTCCAGAAAGCTTCTACAATGAAGATCTATAGGAGTAAATGGAAAATATTTTCTATTTGGGCTCTTCAGAAGGAAATTGACTCTTTTACGGCTTCTGTACCTTTGGTTCTGAAATTTTAAGCATCTATTTTTCAGGAAGATGCTAGTTTTTCTACAGTCAAAGTACAATTAGTAGCCATATCTAATTTTCACTCAGGAGATAAAGCTACTTGTTTAGCTTCTTCCAAACTATACAAGATATTTCTAAAAAGCATCTTCTTACTTAGACCTCAGTGAAAGATCCATCACCTCCTTGGAATTTAACAGTTGTACTTCAAGGGTTGACCCAACAGCCATTTGAACTATCAGTCAAATCTGATTTAAAATTTTTGCCCTGGAAAACAGCATTCCTAGTAGCTATTACATCTTTAAGGAGAATTCCTGAGCTCCAGGGTCTGTCTTCCAAATCCCCGTACATTTTTTTTCACAGACAGTTACTTTAAGAACCAATCCATCCTTCTTACCAAAACTAGCAACTGAACTGAATCTCAGTCAAACAATTAATTTATCTGTCTTCTACACTAAGTTTTCAAATAAGGGAGAGTGCACGTTACATCTTTTAGATGTACATAAACAACTATGTTTTTATTTACACAGGACAAAAGATTTCAGGAGATCAGAACAGCTGTTTGTTTCTTTCTAACCGAATAGACTGGGATCACCAGTTTCTAAAGTTACCCTGGCCAAATGCATTACTGATTGCATTTCTTTTGCAATGATTTAATAGTAAGAGAAATTTTAGCCAGTTTATAGAGAAATTAAAGGTAAGTTAGTATAATACAAACAGACCTTGCAATGCAAAGAGAAGAAGAATGAAAATGGACAACGCAGATGATAAGCTATAGGTCACCCTCCATGTACTATGAAACAAGGACTGTCCCAGTCAAAGCCTCCTAAAGCACATGTCCATGGCAACAACTTCTGCCTTCTGGTCTGGAACTTCCATTGATGATGTTTGTGCAGCAGCTACATGGTCTAATGCTTATAACTTTATTGCTCATTAAAACTAGATTTGACCTCTAGAAGCAGAGCTGCTTTTGCTTTGGCATTTCTCCAGAACATCTTTCATTGAGGGCCACCCAGTTCCCATACATTGAGGAAGAAAGAAAAGGACAGCATCAGATATTAAAGTTATGTACTCACCGTTATTATGCATATGTGTTGTCCATTTTCATTCTTTTTCAACTCCCCACCCTCCTTCCCTCTTTTTTTCATCTTCTGGAGTGACCTTGTGGATATTATAGGACCTTTTATTCCAGGTTTGAGCCCCAGTTTGCTGTTCCTTCCTTCTTCCTGCTATATCTTAGGATCTATAAGGCAGAAAACATGATCTGAGGTATTGTTGGCTGACTGGGACATTATGGATAGAGGTTGGAGCTCGAGAGTTGGGCCTGAAGTCTAGTGCATGCGGCTGAGTCAGAGCGGAGCAGTACCCATACACTGAGGAAGAGTGAACATGGACAACACAGTTGCATAGTTATGGTGAGTACATAACTTTAATTTTAAAGCCATTGACCAGCAACTGCACAAACAGAGACTAAAGTTGGAGTCGACTCTATCTACCTCAACAACAAGAATCCAAAAGAACAAACCAAAGAGTACACTATCAAATATTTTAATAGTGCAAACAGAAATAAAATGCCAAGCTTTCGAGCAAAGCTCTTTTTCAATGCATTCTAAACATATTAAATGCAATGAATTTTAAATAAATGACCATCCAATCAAAATCCTGTTAGGCACATGATACAAATCATATGACAATCACATAAGAATGTAGAAATTATTTAAAAAATATAAAATCACAAATAATACATACACTATATACATACACACATACATCCTGGTTAAATACAGTCATGTATAGGATGTTATGTAGTCCAATCTCGCCTACATTCTTACCCGTGGGCTCGGAACCGAACCTCGGCTCCGACTCGGCCATACTCTAGCTCGAAGTCTTTCAATTGGCTGGGCTAAGAGGTATCCCATGCTGCACTGCTCCCTTTCCCCAGATCTCGTTTGCTGCTCGTAAAACTCAAATGTGGTCTCACTCTTGGCTGTGGCTAAGTATAACGTTTTGTCTTCTTTGACTAAAATTTGTTGCTCCAAAAGCTATTTTCATAGCTAGGTGTGTGTGTTGTTGGTTTGTGAAGCTTTTTTGTGCAGCCTTTCATGGCCTTTGTATTACTTTTTGTCTTGGTATCCCGTTAGCTATCTACCAACGGGCTAGACCCATTTCAATTAGAGGACCTAGTCCACCCTTGGTTATCTGTTTACCCTTCTGTGTTCATTTTGGTTTTTGGGTACCTATCCCTCCAGGCTAGGGCTGTTTAAGTTAGAGGACCTAGTCCTTTCCCTCATTTCCTGTCAGGACCATTTGAGTTAGAGGTCCCTGTGTAGTGTCTGCAGTTTATTTTAGTCTAGTTTCCACTTTCTTGCTGGTGTCTGTTTTGACTGTTGTGCTGTGTCTAGTCCTGCCAACCATGTCCAAGGATACAAAAGAACATAAGTCTTTGGGCTTTAAAGAAATGTGCTAAATGTGGTTATAAGATGTCGATTACTGATGGGCACTCTGTGTGTGTTTATTGTTTGGGGGCTATCCACCTTCAGGAGTCTTGTGCGTTCTGTCATGCATTCAGCCCTCATGTTCTTCAAGAAAGGAAGAACAAACTAATTCTGATGGGAATACTGAAACCCTCCTTAGAGGAAGATTTGGAGAGGTATTCTAGTGCTAAGTCCTCTCCCTCTAAAAGAGACAAAACATCCAAAGCAAAAAAATGATCTCCGGCAACGTCAATATTATCGGAGCCTCTGGAGAAAGTTACTAAGTCTACTGTGGCATCCTCGGCTCCACTGTCTTCGGTGCCAAAGGAAGTTTGTGAAGTGACAGAACCTACATCGGCTCCCAGCCTCTCGGAGCTGGTGACAGAGATACTAGCTCGGAGCCGGTCTCCAATTTTTAGACCGGTTTCTCCTCCTCGCAGATCTCCTTCAGAGAGGAGGTCTAGATATCCTTCCTTGTCCTCTAGGTCCTCCAAGACACTCTCTGATGTGGATGTGGATAGAGTGGTGCAGAGACTGCTGCAGTTACCAGTGCTGGCTAAATTGCTTTCGGCTCCAGCCCAGTCAGCTCCGGAGCCCGTCACCCATCCATCATCGATAGATCCTCCTCTGAGTAAATCTCAGTCTTCGGAGCCAGAGTTGTCGGTGCCATCTGATGCTTCTAGGTTGGCTCCAATAGCCCACCCTGGCTTATTGGCTCCTATCTCAGCTCCGATCCTGTGAGCTCCGTCCACGGGGTCAAGGACTCATGGTTCCTCAGTCGGACCCGAGGGGGAGGTCTCAGGATGCTTTTCGGCTCCTAGCCTCCCTCTAGGTGCTTCGGCTCGGGTGAGCATGACCCTTGCTTTGGCTTCGGACCTTGTCCCTTCTGCTCCGAGGTCTTCCATGGTTGGTCGTTCCTCGGAGCCAGGGGGACCAGGTTTCGAGGTCATGCAGAGCGTGCTGGCCAGGTCCTCTGCTGCATCATACAGCGCTGACACTCTACCCCCTCCAGCTCCGGTATCAGTCTCTGATCGCCCTCTATCTTTGGGCAGCAGAGACCCAAGGCCTCAGGATACCTCCATGAGTGGTCCCCAAATTTCTGAGGGCCCCCCAGAGTTTTTACCTGAGGAGCCACCCAGAAAAAGAACATGCAAAAGGAAGCACATCAGCTCCCAGGAAGAGTCTCTCACGTCGGACACCGATCTCAAGGAATCAGAGGGGTCCCCCAAGTCATCCTCTGAAGATATCTCTTTCTCTGATATCCTAGAGATCTTGAAGCAGAGAGGCGACTGGCCCTCTAAACCCCCCTCTGAGGAGGAGTCGATTTTCCTGAAGGCCTTTGCAGCTCAGCCCTCTGCCTCCTGGGTCTCTCCACCCTTCGACGAACTCCTGGATCTGGTTTGTCGAAGGGTGTGGGATACCCCTGACACTGTGGAACCAGTCCCCAGGAGACCCAACAAATTTCTGTATGCCTCCGCTAACAAAGAGTTTCTCATGAAGGGCATTCCAGTAGATGCCACGGTGGTGGCAGCGGCCACCAAGAAGGAACTGGCTGAGACTTCATCTACTGTCCATCCCTCTAACAAGGAGTCTAAGACCATGGACCGGTATGGGAAGCTTATGTTTTCTTCAGCGGCCTGTACTCTGCAGTCACTGAATTACTTGCCACATTTTTTCTTATTATTTTTTATTTTAGTATATTCTTATATCTGATATGAATATATTCATGACCATGCATTATACATCATGGAATTCCTGGGTTACATCAAGGATCGATACATTTTGTATCCATCTGGTATACTAGCAATTATCATCATGGCTAAACCATAGAAACTGGTCATTTAGACATGAGGGGATTTTTCTGAACTCTATATAAGTGAGGTTTTTCAACTTTTTTCTCTCTTCTCTCTGTCTTGACTACGAGTCTCTTTGACTGTACAAGTTGACAGCTTCACTTGTTAAAAACCTGATTCACTAATCTAGAATGAGATTCGAATACTATGTTTAGAGGTTCCTTTTGTATGATTGAACAGTTAGCAATTTTATATTCATATATATACATATACATTTTTTTGCGTGTTTGAACATCTTATCCATTCATTTTTCATTAAGATACTGATATACTCATGCATATATATATATTTTTCCTTTTTCCATACTTTATGTGGATCTTGTTTAATACTGTGAATAACATGACAAAACTATACATTATGAAATAATAACAACTACTTATTAGAAATAGCAGTGGAAATATATGACATTTGATACATGTATAGAGATACATATGAATTTTTGGGACAATAGATATAGGTATATATATATATATTTAATTTCATCACTCCATTGTTATTACACTTCATGTTACATTTTATATTATAATTTACATTAAATAACGTTTTTTCTAAGAAATTTATATAGACTAGCCATCTATTATGAGGAACTTATGTTTTATACATGGGTTTATATGGTACAATATCACTACAAATGCACCAAGCACTTTAAACATCGGACGCACGTCTTAACTATTTTTAATTATTTTAGAGTTAGATTTAAATTCAGCTGCAGGTTCGTTTTGGCTATTTTTGTGAACCTAAACACAATAGAGAACTCCTATGTCACGCTCACAAAAGGGAATATAAAGTCAGTTTTTTGTACTTTATGCGTTGAATTTTTATTTTTTATATTTTTATATTTTATTTCCTAGTGTGGATGTATATTTATATATATATTGAATATTTAATATGATATGTTTTAATATATGTTCAGAATGAATTGTTAATAGCGGACACAATAGCAGATAAAGATAGATATACTGTAAGCTTATAAAAATCATGATACAGAACATGAATACAAGAATTGCATTTGATTCAACACAGTATCTTGGATATGAAGTCGGAGACTAAATATCAAGATGCTAGTTAGACTTAATTTCATTGATATTTATTTAATTATGTATTCATTTCATGATACATATCCTTCATATTTCATAATCTTGCAACTGATACACAGAAGACGATATTTTTTCTCACTTGGAAAAAACTGCACATATATACGCGATAACCCATCAGTTAAAATGGGTTAGAGTGGAATATGACTTAATAAAGTTTTAATTTGTTTTATTTTAGTTTGTTTTAGGGAACATTTACACTTAAAATTCTATGTTGACTAATTATAATTATGCTCATTACTAGATATTATTTGATTGTTCTTCTGTTGATGAAACACTGCCTTAATATATGAAATGTAAATATCATCTTGAATTTCTGAGTTAGAAGCTCAGTGCATAAAAAAAGAGGCATGTTTTCCTTCAATCAGTTAAATTTGAAAATTCTTCTGTATAGTTAATTATTTAATTATTTAATTGCTTAATGATTTTAAGCTTAATTGGAAGTACTGTTGGTATATAAGGAACAAGGATAGACACTGTTTTATTGATCTGAAGAAGCGTGCAAGCAGCACGCGAAAGCGCTTATCCCTGTTTGTTTTACTGCTTGGAATAAAGGAATTTCGTTGAAGAAAGTGTTCTCGTGGTGTATCCTGCTTAGTTACTTTTGTTAATCTGTTTGTCGAAGGGTGTGGGATACCCCTGACACTGTGGAACCAGTCCCCAGGAGACGCAACAAATTTCTGTATGCCTCCGCTAACAAAGAGTTTCTCATGAAGGGCATTCCAGTAGATGCCACTGTGGTGGCAGCGGCCACCAAGAAGGAACTGGCTGAGACTTCATCTACTGTCCATCCCTCTAACAAGGAGTCTAGGACCATGGACCGGTATGGGAAGCTTATGTTTTCTTCAGCGGCCTGTACTCTGCAGTCACTGAATTACTTGCCACATTTTACACGGCTCCAAAGAGATCTCCTGAAAGAGCTTGGAGATGCTCTGCAGGGTAAAGTTTCTGACGCAGTGGCTCAGAAAGTCAACGCTCAGATGTCTACCCTAAGTTCTATTGCTAACTCCTCCATGAGGCTGATCTCTTATGCAGCCAAAGGAGCGAGTAGGGCAGTGAGTTCCAGAGTTTCTCTCAGGAGGCACTCCTGATGCACCTCTGTAATTTCGCGGAGGCCTTTAAGTCTACAATCACCAACGCCCTGTTTGATGGTTCCTCGTTGTTCGGCACCAAGGTGAAAGACACTCTCACTAGGTGCGAGCAAGAGAGAAAAACTCTGTCTGCTGTGGGAGTCCATTTTTCTATGCCTTCTAGACCTTATCCCAAGGTCCAGAAGAGTGGGAAAATGTGGTTCAAGAAATCGCAGAGGTTTTTTCATGACACACAAAGTGATTCCCTTCCAGAGGCAGGGGAGGGGGTTGTAACTCAGGTAGATGCCACTCTAGAGGCAAAGGAGGCCCGCGTAACCAGGGAGACCGTGATTCCTTTCGTGGTTCTCCCTACCAGCACTCCTGATGGGAGGCCCGACTGCGTGTTTCCGGAGCCAGTCGGGGGTCGCATTTCACTATACCCAGAAGCCTGGCAAGACATCACCCAGGACCAGTGGGTATTAAAAATAGTGTCCGGAGGATATCACATTCCCTTCTCTTCTCCCCCCCCACTGATCAAAAGAATCCCAGATGTTCCACCCAATGAAAGGGATTCCGCAGCTTCCGAGGTTATAAAGCTGCTAGAAAAAGGAGCCATCCAGCATGTCCCCTCAGACCAGATTGGATTAGGGACTTACTCCAGATTCTTTTTGGTGCCGAAAAGAACAGGGGACCTGAGACCCATCTTGGATCTCAGCCGCTTGAACCTCCATATGAAGAAGTCCAAGTTCTGAATGGTCACGTTGCAATCTATTCTCTCATTGTTGGGAAAAGAAGTGTGGATGTGCTCCATCGACCTCAAGGATGCTTACTACCATATAAAGATGGACAGGGCATCCAGAAGTCATCTATGCTTCTGGCTGGGAGCCAGTCATCTTCAATTTCGTGCCCTGCCCTTTGGTCTCACCACAGACCCCAGGGTGTTCACCAAATGTATGACAGTGAGACGTCAGGGATTCCAAGTGTTTCCATACCTGGATGACTGGCTCCTTTCTGCCACCACCAGGCATCTACTACTACAGACCAGAGACGCCACTATCAAGCTGTGTCAACAATTGGGTATCACTCTAAACTGGGAAAAGTCTGCCTTGTTGCCCTCGCAGTGTGTCACCTTTATAGGTGTCGAGTTAGACATCTTACTCATGAGGGCGTTTTTACCACAAGAAAGGATTCAAGGCTTGCAACAACAGGTATACGCGTTGCTCCCTCTGAAAAAAGTGAAGGCAAAAATGGTTCTCAAATTGTTCAGGATGATGGCTGCAACAGTTATGCTGGTTCCTCTTGTGAGGATACGCATGAGGCTCCTTCAGTGGCTGCTCTTCACCCAGTGGTCTCTACAACATCTTCTGCTTTCTCATCTCATAATGATCACAGACAGGTGCAAGCAAGATCTACACTGGTGGCTTCACACCAGCAACCTCAATGCGGGAAAACCCTTCTTTCCATCCCCTCCTGTTGCCACAGTGACCACGGATGCCTCCCAGATGGGGGGGGGGATTATCTCGGCAGGACAGTCCAAGGCACGTGGCAGGAACACGAGATATATCTGCATATCAATATCTTGGAGATGAGAGCAGTGCTACTAGCGTTGCAAGCACTTCAGAGCTTTCTTCCTCTTGGGACAATTGCGATTCACTCAGACAATATGTCGGTGGTATGGTATCTGAACAAACAGGGAAGAACCAAGTCATACCCCCCTTTGCAGAGAAGCCATTCGCGTGTGTCAGTAGGCAGTGTCTTCCCAACGTTTTCTTGTAGCAACGCACATTCCGGGGAAGTCCAACGTGATCGCCGACAGGTTGAGCAGAGCTATTCTGATGCCTCACAAGTGGTCCCTGAACAGTCAAGTTGCAGAGCAGATTTTCTGCAGATGGGGTCAGCTTTGTTGCGACCTATTTGCCAGTCCCCTCAATACCAAGTGCAGTAGCTACTTCACCCTTATCCCCCCTCAGGGGAAGTCACCCAGGGACGCTCTAGTTCACGATTGGCCCTCTGGTCTACTTTATGTCTTCCCGCCTGTTCCTCTGCTGACAAAGGTTATTCAGAAAGCACAATCCTTGGGAAGCAGAATGATTCTGTTTGCTCCACACTGGCCTCATCAAATTGGGTTCTCCTTTCTCCATCCCTGTCTCATGGATGCACCCTGGATTCTGGACCTACAGCCAAATCTACTGACTCATATGTCAGGGCAGTTCCATCCCTCTCTTCAAACCCTCCGGTTGACAGCCTGGCTACTCCACTTCCATCACTAGTCAGGCTTCATCATTTTTCTCCAGAAGTGGTTCATATTCTGTCTTCTTCCCATAAGCCTTCGATCAGAAAGATTTATTCCAGTAAATGGAAAAGATTCTCCATCTGGGCTCATACAAGACAAAATTGATCCTTATGCAGCTCCAATTTCTTCAGTTCTGGAATTTCTCTCCATGCTTTTCAGTCAGGGGTCAGCAACCACAACCATTAAAGTCCAGTTGGCGGCTATTTCCACTTTTCATGTCAGTAATGAACCCAGTCTAATGGCTCATAGACTTTGTAAGGCATTCTTGAAGGGCGCTATGCTGCTTCGCCCTCCAGTCTTTGACCCAGTCATGCCTTGGGACCTAAATTTTGTGCTACAATATCTCACTTCATCCCCCTTTGAGCCTGCAGCCACTTGTGAATTGAAATATTTGACTTGGAAGACAATCTTTTTGGTAGCCATCACTTCAGCTAGACGTGTCTCGGAGCTCCAGGCTTTGTCAATCAGACCACCTTACTTGATATTTCACAAGGACAGGGTTTCCCTCAGACCAAACCCTTCCTTTATGCCGAAAGTGGCTTTGGTTAATAATCTCAGCCAATCCATTGAACTGCCTGTATTTTTTCCAGAGTTTTCTAATAAGGCGGAATTTAAATTTCATCAGCTGGATGTTCACAGACAGTTGCGTTTTTACTTGCATAGAATGAAGGATCTTAGAAAATCAGATCAGTTATTTGTCTTATTTTCAGAAAATAGGATTGGGTCTCCTGTTTCCAAAGTGACCTTGTCTAGATGGATCTCTAGTTGTATTTCCTTCATTTATGCCTCAGGTGGTAAAGATTTGCCATTTAGAGTGAAGGCTCATTCTACCGGATCGATGTCTACATCTACAGCTTTTAGGGCCAGGATGTCTATGGATGATATTTGTGCTGCGGCTACATGGGCATCTCCTCACACCTTTATTACTCACTACAAATTGGATTTGGTATCCAGAGGCAGATTTTCCGTCAATTCCACAGTGCTCAGGAGTATTTTCCACTGAGCCTCCCAGGGTTCAGGTGCTGGGGACGCTGTCCCACGGGTAAGAATGTAGGTGAGATTGGACTACATAACATCAAGAAGTTATGTACTCACCATAATGTTCGATTTATGTAGTCCATCTCGCCTCACATTCTTACTTTCCCTCCCACCTTCCACCATCCTGGAGGACCTAGAGGTTAGGTCTGGTTTCAGTACTCCTTTTATTGTTGGAATGTTCTTCCTTCTCTATGTGTTATATGTATGGAGGGTGAGTGATTGAGCTTGCAGCAAACAAGATCTGGGGAAAGGGAGCAGTGCAGCATGGGATACCTCTTAGCCCAGCCAATTGAAAGACTTCGAGCTAGATTATGGCCGAGTCAGAGCCGAAGTTCGGCTCCAATCCCACAGGTAAGAATGTGAGGCGAGATGGACTACATACATCGAACGTTATGGTGAGTGCATAAATTCTTGTTTTAAACTACTCTGACTATTAAGTCCTGGGCTATTAGCAGCTCTAAAATAATCTATCTATTTACATTCAGCTAGCTCAATAAGAAGTTTGATATCACCCCCATGTTTTCCTACATACAATACCTGAAAAACACAAAATTTAAAACTATGCATACTTTCCATCAATTGGATATGCTTATACAATGCATTACTTTCAACACCTCTACGAATCTCGGACAAGTGTGAACAAATCATCTGCTTCAATTTCAAGTTAGTTTTTCCTATATAGAAACAACTACAGGCAACACCGTTAGCAAAGTACACCACATTCTCTGTGTGACATGTAACATAAGCCCAAAATTCAAACTTCAATTTAGAAAGAGGGTGCACAAAGGTAGCATCTGTGCTAATCTCGTTACAAAAACTACAATTATGACAGGGATTAGTCCCTTTAGTAGATCTAACTACAGATTTGTTATTAGAACACATTTTATAACATAATAGCGGTTTCAAATTTTTCTCCTTTCATGTGCAAACATAGGTCTATCACCAATAAAAAAATCTTCATCTTTAATTCCTGCAGGCCAGTAGTTTAAATACTAAAGATGAAGAATTTTATTAAGAGCTAAATAATATGACTGTAGACTTTCAGTGTAGAGGCTGTAGTGAGAATTTATTGAGTGAAATGAGATCAACAGTTATGAATAAATGTAAGACCATCCTTGAGATTTGCTAAAGAGAATCAAAATAATACTAATAAAAATAGTACACCGCAAAATAGAGGGATTAGGTATTTGAAGAAGTATAATAAGGCATGCACAGTCTATAAAGCAGATTATTAAAAGGAACTGGGCTGTTTTAATATCAAACCTAGATATTAAGGATGTAATTGGTGATAGACCTATGTATGCACATAAAAGGGAGAAAAATTTGAAACAGATAACCTGGAAAAAATTCAAGCCCCTCCAAACTCACGTCACATAGCAGCCTATGTGGAATTATTCACAGAAGCTCGGTACAACCATGTCAGTGATCGCACAGAGGCTGCTGTGCCTACCAGAAATAAACCAAAAAGTAACTCAAAAAACAAACCACTCTGGTCGAGTCCAAAATTAAACAGGTTGTACAACAAAAGGAAATGTCATAGCTAAATTACAAAGTGTAACACCAAAAAAGATAAAATCTCTGTCATGAAATTAAATAAACTAAGAGGACTAATTAAGTCCAAGAAAGCAAATTTGGAGGTAAAGATACAATCACAGGCCAATGAAAACCACAAAGCCGCCTTTAGCTCTGTCCGAAACCTCCAAGGCAGCCCACAATAATGTGTTGAACTGTTGGCAAATGGAATGACATTCACAGATCTGGAAGATAAAGCAAATCTTCTAACTGACAAATTCAGTGTCAACTTTACTTCCCTCCCCAACCCCCAGCTGCCCTCCAGGATATAACATCTAACATAATCCCCTCAGCTCTCAGTAGGGAACAGGTCTTAGATGTACTTTCTAAGTCCGAACATACAGCTTCACTGGTCCTCAGTAATATTCCAAGATACCTCCTAAATAGCCAGAAATGTGACCTATCAGGGCAACTGGTGTCACTGTTCAACCATAGACTCCACACAGGCTTCATGCCAGGTGAATGGAAGAATGCTGGTCATCCCTTCTGCATAAAGGCAGACTGTCAGCAGATTCTAGGAACTACTCCCTTACCACCTATAAATTTATCCAGAATACATCTGTTAGTCCAGCACTAAGTAACATTTTACACAACTATGTTCCCAGTCAGTCATTATGGACCAATGGCCAAAAACTCCTGTCTGTCAACAAATGTATCAGATCTGCTGGGCATTGTCTGTACTCGTACCATGTTGCTAAGGAATGGAATTCCTTATCTCTACCCATCAGGTCACTACCCTCCCTCTCAGCCTTCAAAATCATTCTGAAAGACTTCCTAGCCAAAGCTGGCTCTTTTCTTGCTCAGCACCAGGATAAACTATATCTTTAAATGTGAATAGATACCTATTCAAACCTTGCATCTCCTTACTGTCCTCCTTCACTCACTTCCTTACTTCTGTCAATTTCTCTCCCCTGGCTTTCTCTCTGGATGTACAAATAAGCCTGCTTTTCTCTCACTTCACATTGCAATTCCTGTTTGCATTATACTCACTTTTAATTTCTCTACAAACTGGCTAAAATGTCTCTGACTATTAAATCATTGTCATGCAACTTTTATCTGTGCTTAACCAATGTTTTGATATTATGTCTCATTTGGTATAATTATTTAAAATATATTTATTTGTATTATTTTTAAAGACTGTAAAATTATTATTCTTAAGATGTTTTGTAATACTTTGGAGCTTTACTTCTCATGTATCCACTGAAAATGTGCTCCTTCCCAGTTGTGGTTTCCCGGTAATCAAATATCAGTTAATAAATACATAAATACTTCTCGTATGCAAAGCCATGGAAAGAGTTATCGTGGAAATGATTAGCAATGACATATAGGAAACCTTAAGACACTAGACCCAACCCATTTTGGTTTTGTCAAGGGCAGGTCATGCCTATGGAGCCTGGTGGACTTTTTTGAGAAGGTCACCAAGGCAATGGATGAGAGCAACACAGTGCATGCTGCCTACCTTGGCCTAACTAAGGCATTTCATACAATACCCATCTTTTGGCATTGTAAACACACTCATGGAATTAGGCATAAACCTCTGTGTAACTTGCTGGGTAGCCAGCTGACTTGCACTCAAGAGCAGGAGGTTAGGATTGGGGAGATTACTTACAAAGAGGCGAGTCACCAGTGGAGCGCGCCAGGGCTCTGTGCTGTGTCATCTTCACTTTGGCATCTGTTTTTTGGATGTCAAGGCCAATGTCAAGGACCTCTGGCTTACCATGTGCAAGGTAGGAGCAATTATAGAAACCCCCAAGAAACTAACATCCTCTGGCAACTTTGAAGGTCTAACATAGATAAATGTCTGGTGCCAAAGCCACAGCTTAAAATTCAGTGCCAAATAAATGAATAATAGTAGCTTTTGGGAACTCAGCCATCCAGAGAAAATACTTCATTCATAAAGCACTCCTAAAAATACACACAGTAAGCAGGGATCTGGGAACTCATGTATAGTAACCTGGCTTTTGACCAACATATGTCTAAGGTTGTACTACAGTCATTCTGTGTCACTCAACTTATAAGTAAGGGTATGAAATCTAGGTCCAGGGAAGTCATCGTATCACTGTACTTAGTCATCATCAGATGCATTATTGAGTATAACGTCTCCTTGTGTAGGTACCTTACTGGGCACATGCAACAAATGGGATGTTCACAGAGGTTCACAAAAAGAATATGGGGGTATAAACACAGTGTCCTATACAGATCACCTCAAAGCAATCTATCTACACCCTGTTTTCTGCAGACTGCTGAAAGGCAATTCATGCCTGGCATTCAAGGCATCCTTGGATTCTGTTCTGATTGACCTTGTACATATCGATAAAATGAATAAAAACAGTACTACATGTAAGGATTTAAGCAACTTAAATAGAACATGTTGGAGGGACAGGTACATATTTTCTGGAATAGGCTTCCCATTCATGTGAAGCAGAGCCCTTCCTTTAATCCTATTTAAGCATAACCTGGAACAGTGGATTGGAAATTCACCCCCAGTCTGACACCTGTGTTTCTGTTGGACAGCTTCAGCAGCTAAATCATGTTGTAATTAACATGCACACAGCTTTTAAAATAACATCTAAAGCACAATAACTCATAATACATTTGGTTTGCATTTTCGGCTTATAAAAGCCCCAGTGGTCATTAGCCTAGTATAAACCTATGAACCTAATCCAGTGTTGTTACTCTCACCATTGGAAGACCCTTTCTTCCAAAGTCAGAGCTCACTCTACCATAGCCTTGGCTACTGCTATAGCTTTTTTTGAAAGGAGTGGACCCTAGAAGTATTCTAGAGGCAGCTACTTGGTCATCACTAAACATTACAAGATTGTCCTTTATTCCAGATCAAGAGCAGGCTGTTTTGGACTGTCCTCCAGGGGCTCTTGGACTCTGACCCTTCTTCCTCTTTCTTTGTTATCTTATCATCCCACATAGCTTAAGCTACTGCAGTAGTGATCTAATAATACACAGTACAGTTGTGTAAGTAAAGTTATGATAACAGTAAATATTTGAATAATTTATTTTTGCAGTATTAGCACCCACCTTCCTTCCCCCTGTTTTTGTTCTTCCTACTGTAGCTGCCAGGATCGAGTTACCCCTTATTCATGTTCTGCCCCTTTATCTTAGCACATAACTTGTAATTTAGGGCTCTAGCCACCTTTTGTCTGTGAGGCACAGCGGCTGTGAATTTTGGTGCCTGTTAATCTCCTTTTACGCAGGCATGGTCTCATGCCTCATCAGACATCCAGGCATGTGGAAGACACCCTACAGCTTTGGATACTGGCCAGACATCTGAACCTTGTGAGGATGTGTCTCATGTAGCTTAGGCTAAACAGTGATCTATTCAAATGGCTACTGTTATGGTAAGTTTATGTAAACTACTGTAGTTTTCTGAGACAAGGGTGATATTTTTTAGGTCATTTTTGCTTGTCATGTATGCTGACTGTCTAGCCCTTTCCATTCACTTTGCCCATTCATTCCCCATAGCACTCTGGGTATTGAGTCAAGATCAGAACAACAGACATACTGCCATTTGGGCAAGCATGAGGGGCAGATGCTTTTTCTCCCTGGCCTACATGCTGGTCTTTGTGTGGGCTCTTTTAACAGTACCTTCGGATGTGCACCTATTATATCTGGCTACTTCACATCTTGGTGGAAGCAAAACTCTCATCATTACTGCTGCAGGCTGTGTCTCTAGCCTCAACTAGGAGCCAGTCATGCATTGAGCTGGGTTGCCCCATTCCAATCAGGATGGGGGTACTTAGCATCAGCTGCTCACTCTCATCCTTCAGCATGGGCTCCTTTATTTCTTGGGTCACTAATCAATCTAATACCATTGGACTGCAGTCAGGTCTTCATCCTTTTGTACCTTGGAATCAGCTCAGAATCTGTTGAGTTCATGTAAAACAGTGTTCTTCAGTGTAACTCCATGTCGTTTAGTGTCTTCATGATGCCTGTACTTGCTTCAGTTGTACTAAAGAAGAAACCCTCTTAAATATCGCAAACAATCAGTGATGCTAGTGATCACTGCCATTTACATGTTCATTAGCATTCTCTCTGTACAGATTCTCACTGACTATGTTAATGGGCAGCAGCAAACTTGTCTTGCTCAATGAAGAGGCACTGCTGCATCATTGGCAACTTTGAAGGGTTGCTGCAACCATATCATCTGCACAGCTTTGAGAAGGCTGCAGCAGACTTAAAGTGCAGTGTTTGTGCATTTATGCAAGCAACACACATGTGCAGAAAAAGCAGTATGGTAGGATGCCAGCCTGAGATGGGAAGATGGCCAAAGATGTAGATGGGAGTGAATGCTTATAGCATGGTGTAGAGTTTTATTTATCTTGGAAAGGATAAGCCATAGAACACAGATTGGCTACGCCATTCCAAAAGAAAAAAACATAATATGTTAGACATATTTGCTGAAAGAACAAACGGATGTGTAAGGCAAACTGCTTGCAAAATTGTTCACTGAGACTGAAGTGGTTCTTTTTGCCAAAGGGTTAAGTCCAGGAAAAAAAAAAACAGATAATTACAGGCTAGTCCGTCTTACCTTCATCTCATCAAAGGTTATGGGCTGAATTCTTTTGTGGTGGTGATGGTTTTCAATGCATTTTTATCTAGTAGGTGGCTAACAGAAGGTTAATGGGCTGAACATTTTCTTAGCTATCAATGGTATACATTTGGTAGTCTGCCAAATACGTAGTAGCTGTTGTGGTTTACTTGCGTGATAACATTGAATGCAGTTTTCCTTTTTCTTTCATCTCTGACTATTGCTCATTTAAAGATAAATGACTATAACTCTTATAGATTATACTTCTCATTTTTAAAAGAAGCCAGTTCCTTTCTTCCTCTTTGTAGGTGACATTTTAGTATTCAGGTTTAATTGATATAAACAAGGCTTAAGCACAGGAGTAATTGTAAAAATAAAATGTTTAATATTTAGTTTAATAGCTGGATCTTTACTGCTCACTGAGCTGACATTTAAGATTAATGCTGTATGTGAAATTCTCACTTGGTTTAAACTATTCTGACATTTTGTGTCAGTTTGCAGCATAGCTTCAGTAAGTGGGAAGGAAATGAAAACATTGATTAGATGAATTTGTGTTACATTGTGGATTACTTTTTTCATCTTCATTTATATTTTCCATTGCTTTCTTTTGAATAATATTTAGATGATTTCCTGATCAGCATGTATTGGACTTTGTTCAATATTGTTGAACTGACCAGCAGTGCCCTTCCCATGTATGTTTTGACTTGGGCTGCTTGTAACAATTTCTAGCTCAGTATTTGGCATACCAGACCTGTGTAAATACCACAGATTGACAGACATGCAGTAGAGGCTGCAATTCACCTTGCTTTTGTATCTTGCAGTCATTTTTTTTTTTTTTGCCAGTCTATAAATTATGAACTCCTAAGCAATGCAACATAAAGAAATTCCTACCCTTAGTCATATAAAAATCAACTATTCCTCATTTTAATTTCCCCTTACTTTACAACTGTCTTTCTTACTTAACTTCTCACCGCATAAATACATACATGCATGTGCACGCGCAAACACCCAAAAGGTGAAAATATATAAATGTTTATGAGATGAATATGTTAATTCTGTTCCTTCGTTACTGAGCTATTAATACTTGCAGACTAACTATATGAATTCAGTATTGACTTTGAGACTCATTCAGAAATGTACTAAAGCCTTTATTATAGTTTATTTTCTCTAACTGTTTAAGATATTTTAATGCAACATCTATAAAATGCATTATTCAAGAATTGCAGTGGTAATATATGGAATGCAGTTACTTTTACAGGACTAAGCAATGGTTTGGAAAAGTTACATGTCCTGATATAGAGTAGAGCTAAGTGCTGACTTGCTATTTAATAAACAATTTATTGTTCAGAATTACGTCTTAAGAGGGCTACACATGTAATACCATGATGTGGTCAGTCAAGCAACTTAACATTGATGATAATGCATTCTTGGATGCATATAATCCCTCTGGGATAAGAGTTTTGCCCCACTGTGTAATTTTTGCTTGTTGCAGTTCATGACATTTGATGATGTACCATTTGTTTGTTATGAAAAGAACTGCTGAGTACCCTGTCTTTTCAGATTGTGAAGATTTATTAAAGCCAGATTATGAAAAATAGTTAGCAAGCACTGTGATTTAGGAAACAAACCAAATAGTATAGCACAGTGCATAGATAATCAATTTACCAGACCCTAAAACTTTATTTATATTGAACATCTGAAAGACACTAGAAGAGAAATACATTTACTGAACTCATATTATCCCCATTGCATTCACACAAATTAGAATACTGTCTTATGCCTCTACTTGAAAGGGATTCTGCCCACAGCATTGCCAAGATTGCTGTTCATAACACTGACAAAGTCATTGGCATTGGCACTCTTTCAGTCTGAAAGGTTACCACCATTAAAAAATGTTAATACTTAGTACACAGAACAGCACTGTATACATGCTTGTCCATATATGGTAATGGATGGTCAGTCATTTATATTAACATGGATGAGTCATTTGTTCTTGTTTACAGCCGAGCACACCTCCAGGTGTTTCTGCAGTTACCTCCTACTTCACCTGTAGGCATCAACTATTGCTTGTTCTTATATTTGCATTAATAATTCCAAAACCATGCTGCATACAAGGTATCAGAATATTTTATCTTGAAGCATACATGATGGTATACACAACTGAATTGATATTTGACCTCTGTCAATGAGTATTTCTTAGAACTGTAAGGTGATCACCTCATTTTTTTAAATGCTCAAGCCACACCCACTGGGAATTAAAGGTACACACTCAAAAGAGCTGTACTGAAGGGAATGAGTTGCATCCTGGCTTTGCTCTCTTGTATGGATCCCATTCACAGAATGACTTATATACCATTCTAGGAGTTTGTCTAGATATAATCAGCCTTTTGTAAGTTAGGAGTCAGGTGTTTTCTGACCTAAGCATAGGATATCACCTCATAAAGTTGTTGTGTCTTTCGGCTTTTCCCGGTTAGGGGTCGCCATAGCGGAACTCCGGTCCGCTAATGATTGACAGTGGATTTTTACGTGCCGGGTTGCCAGCCCTGACGCACAACCTTCAACGAAGGTATGCCCATTCATGCATGTCTCTACACAGAAGACGCTCTAGCTGAGAATCGAACAGGACAATGACTTACTGTGAGGTGACAACGCTACCGCAGCACCACACCTCATAAAGTAATTTCTCAAAATAATATTTAAAATCTAGAGGTTTGTACATAATTTTTTTCATCTGTGCTGTTTTAAGTATACGTTTACATTATCGTGTTGTTAATACTAGATTTAAAGTACTAGACCTCTTGGGTCTGTGTTTCACTGTAAACTTTTAATGACATTGATGTCACTCTGATTGAATTTGATGGCAACATGGGATATATTTAGGCTGCTTCTCTTTATCTTACTGTCCCTCAAACATCTGCTGCAAAAGATCCAGGAAAGGCCTGACATTGTGCTGCAGTATGTAAGAGCTTCTGTAGGCTTAACCCAGAAGTGTGGGTGTAGTCAGTCATAACATTACAGGCATACAACACAGCACAGCATAGGCAAGCAGTGCAAAACACTTGTCTGCCAAAGGAGGAAGGTCTATTTGGAATATATGAAAACTGCTAACTTCATGCAGAATGATGGCCATATCTCTCAACCATACTGAATTTCTCGGTAAATACAGCTTTTGAGGGCAAAATATTGGGGTGCCATGAATTCCTGCATGGCCCCTTTAATTTCTGATTTCTTTCTTCCCCGGCTCCTCCCTCCTCCAGGTAAAAAATGTAAACTCTTCTTTAATGGCTGCAGGGCAGGCATTAGTGTACTATGTTGTTGCATTTGTGTGTGATCAACTGTGATTGCATTTTAAGGAAACAGCAGGCAGTTTTATTTATCTGCTGTGGGCCTGCATTTTTGAAACGTCAGGAGAAACTGTGTGCACTGTACAGTTTTCAAATTGCAGCATCCGTGCTTTTCCTATTTAACCGCTTTATGCTGTGATCCCATCCCACTTCAGTCGTCTAATTCTAGTTCTTCCAAAGTGACTGACATATGCAAAGCACATAAACACTGAGTGGTCGGTCGGATATGCTATTTTGCTGCTCTGACAGAAATATATTTAGTTAAAACAAGGATATAAGCTGCTATTTTGTGTAAGTACTAATTATGTCTATTAGAAAACCCAAGTGTGCTTGTGAAGAAAATCACATGCCATTACTCTTGCTAACAATTCCTTAAACTCAAGTCCAGTCCATTACAGAAATATTTTCTATCTTTAAAAAAACATGTATTATACTAAACATATTGAAAGACTGACCAATCCGCTCTGGAATGCTGACAGACGACAGGGAGGGTGGCGGGTGCTCTCTCTTTACATGAAGTGTACTACATACGTATGCAAATGCAGTCAATCGGCAGTACTTTCAGAGTTTCGCTCTCCATTTGAAATTGACGTGCTAGAAAAGGGTTCATTGAGAAATTAAAGGTGAAAAAAAACACTTTAAAGTGGATTAATCTGCACTTATTTACGGTATTATACTGCTTTAAGTTGTACTGAAGGGAATGAGTAGTCCGTTTCATCTACGTCGCATTTCTTATTTACATGTTGGTGACTTTTACAGAGGTGAGGTAACAGTTAAAATCAGTTGCATTGGAAATTTTCTAACATGCTCATGTTTACATAGTAAATTGAGTTATTTTGTCAACCACTCTGACTGCTGCATTCATCTGAAAAGCGCAGGTGACTAACGGTTATAATAGTGATGTGATTGTTTTATCGTATTATGTTTGACTTAAACACAATAGTTTTATGTGTAGGAATGTCTAGTAATAATAATAGAATTCCAGTGTGCACACCTTTGAAAGAAGTACTGAGGTGGGCAGCTTGTTTTTTGAGTTTCAAAATATAATCTCTTATGGCCCTGTTACTCTTCTGGCAGTACCAGTTACGGACTACTCATTATGAAATACTCCTCTTTGAAATAATCCTGGAAACGTATAGTTGTTCATGTTTAGTATGGCCTTAAAAATGTGAGCATGGTATGTCAATACTGTACTTCTGAATTTGTGCTTCTCGTTGGGGGTTGTACAGTAAGGAGATCTCATCTTTTTGTTGGGTGTATGGTAAGACAGCGCATAATTGTTTAGGAAATGCAATGAATTCTTTTTAATGTTTTTATAAAATATCTTTTAAATACTTTTACTTTCAATGGAAAGTTGTTGGAAGAATGAATTAAACATGCACACACCTTTAAAATGTAAGCATTTTGATAACTGGAAGGGATAGCTGAAACAAAAGCTGCAAATGGTCAGTTTGCTGTTTTTTTACCTTTTTTTACTGCAGAAAATTGAGATGAACAAACTGTAGATGATTTTTGTAGCCTTTAAAATGTCATTGTTTTGATGGCGTTCAGCTGTTAATCCAGCTAGCATTTGTGATTTTGTTCCTGAAAACTGGTATTGGCAACAGAAACTGTATGTGCTTAGTGTGCTTAACTTATTAACTTAATGTATGTATGAGAGGCACTTTTACTTAACAGCTGCAGCCTGCACTTTTGAAACAGCAAGAGAAACTGTGTGCTTAACTTATTGTGTGTGATTACTTTTAACTGTGCTTCAGGAGAAACTGCTTAACTTAATATGTGTGATTACTTTTTAACTGTGCTTAACTTTTTGGCTCTGCAGGCATTACTCAACAGCAGGAGAAACTGTGTATGTGTGTGTGTGTGTGTGTGTGTGTGGAATATTTGGCTCATACTTTTGGCCTGTTCCTCTTAAAATTTGTGGTTTTCTGGCAAACCAGTGAGAACTGAATGCACTAAATAATGAAATAAGGATAACCATTTAGGTTTCAGTCTTCCTGTCTTTCAGAAAATGCATGGTAAGTTTGGTAACACAAAAATTTTATTCTAGCAACTTTTCTAAGATTATAGAAGCAATGTTTAAAATGTGTCCCAGTGGACATCATTGCTACACATAAAAAAAAATGGTTACCATTTACTACAGGGTTTGGGCTGGGGGGGCATATTTTGGTTGTCTGTTCTTCAGTTTGCATTTAAAAGTTGGCATCCCACAATTCCACTCAAGTGGGCGGGGGGGTTACATAATTATGTATGCAATTTTTATGTTAATCAGCGTACAGATTTGTGCCTATTTTTCATGGGCCTTGTCCAGATTTTTGATGTTTCCAGGTTGAGAGGTATGATGATGGCCACTGTCCCCAGTGTTTGTTCATCCCACGGCTTTGAGTCAGAGAGGATTTACTGGGCCAGCTGGGCATATGACTGGATCATGCTGAGAGGGATAGGGGCAAAATAAAATGAAAAAAAAAAGAAAACTGTATAAGGGAAAGATAGCAGCCTTTACTTCTTTCATCTTTAATGACGAGAAAATAGCTAAACAGATTCAGGAAGCTGTTCAAAATTGAAAAAAAGAGGTTGCCTTTCTCACAAGATATAAAACTGTAGCTGCCCAAGTCAGGTTTTGTCAACACAGTTAATCTGGCTCTGGAGATACTTGATGTAACTCCTGTTCCTCTTTAGATTTCCTTTGCATGGGGTCATAGCATGAGCAGATGCATGAGTAAAACAGACCATTTATTTCCGCTAGAGAACAGGCGTAGCTAGCCTGTGAACTTTAGAGATGTAGATCTGACATTCAAATGTAAGTCTTTGATGGTACCGTAGCAGAAGGGTACTTTAATAGAAAGCCATGTCCAATTTTAAGTCAGAACCACTGGAAGCTGGCATAAAGAAAATAAAGAGGAACCCTTCCCCTCGCTCTTGTCAATAATAACTGAGAGAAAGGATTGCAAGCTAATACAACAATTTGGACAAAAACTATGATGGTTCTTTTTCAGTGGTTTTCCCTCCCGAGGAAGCATATTTTGGTCACAGTTTTTTGCTCACTAAAGGACAATTTTAAGTGGTTTGCCAAAAGGTTTCTTTTCCTTAACAAAAGTGTATAAAACTAGATTTGCATGGTCCCTTTTTTAAATCTTGTTATGATATTTTCTTTGAAAAATAAGCACGCCTATGTCTGTAACAGCATCATGACTGATCCAGCAGCAGGTGATGTGGTGCGCATTATCATTTAGATAGGAGAACGTGGATGAAAGATTGCACGTCGTGTCAGGGCTAGCCACTTGACGGTATAAAAAATGGTTCTAGGTGATTCAGTTGTGTTGGCTAATGTCACCAAAAATTGGCATGGGTATTTGCTGGTGATAAGTGAGTTGAAGATGTAGCATGCACTGGTCTAAGCCAGGAACCAGTGCTAAATAATAAAGGCCAACAGCCCTGGATCAGTAAACTACTGAGTGGCTGGTGTTCAGTTGCTCAATTTGGGTTACCTGGGATAGCTCTGTTGAGTGAAAGCTGGAAAACCAGTCAACCTGCCAAACAAGAACCAATAATTGCTATACTCAGTGCAGGTTCACTGACAGGATGCAGCTTAGAAGTGGATGACATAATGGTAAGGAGGCTGGACATCATATGTATCCAGGAGTCAAGACTGCAGAGCAGTGCAGCAAAGAGTACTACTCAGGAGTCAGACAGAAATGCTGTGGGAATTGTGGTGAGGGAGAGGCTTTAGAAGACTGTGAGGGATGCCATCAGAATTAGTGACAGACTCTTTCAAGGCTAGGGCACTGTTCATAATTTCAACAACAGGTGAAAATTAGGAAAAGAGTGCATTCACACAACGGTTGCAGGACCTACTAGATAAAGTGGGACCAGCATGAGTTGGTGTTGATAGTGGTGGTCCTGAATGCACATATTAGGACAGTAAAAGATTTGAGGACTACCTAGATCCACATGGGTCGGGCAACAAGAATAAAGAAAATAGAAGCCTTTCTAGTCTTCTGTTTAGCAAATGGCTTAATAGTAGCTGATACATGGTTCAGAAGGAGAGAGAGTCACAAGATCACATACAACAGTGACCAACATGCATCTCGAGTCGAGTAGTAAGGAAAGAGCATTGGGGGTAGAATCCGCGATTGCAAAGCCATCCCCATTGAAAATATTGGTCCACAGCATAAATCATGGGTTGCCACAATCAGCTGTAAACGTGATCAGAGAGGGCTGTTAGGTCAACAGAGTCTAGGCTGAAGACGTGGATGTTGAGTGGAGAAAAAGCACAAGAGCTCAGGGAAGTACTTAGGACTCTAGCACCTCAGGAAGAAGAGGAAATAGGTAGAGCTAAAGAAGAATGGCAGCACCTCAAAACAGCATGTGTGAGGACTATAGAAGTGATTTGCTGCTGAGGCAAGTATGAAAGCAAGGTAAATAAGGAAAGTTGGTGATGGAATACAGAAGTCCAGGAAGTCATCAAAAGAATGAAGGAATGCAGGAAAAAGTGAGAGAAAAGCTGAACCAGGCTAAGAAAGAATGCTAGCTGGCTGACAAAGCGGCTAAGGCAGGAGTTTCAAAGTACAAGACATCAGAAGCACACTACCAGCTTCTGGAAGGGGACTCCATAGATGGCACAAAAACTCTATCAAGTTGCAAGGCAAAGACAGAAGGGTAAAGAAGATAACCAGACACCCATCATAAGAGATGCCAGCAACACCCTTCTCACCAGTCCACAGGAAGTGAAAGGCAGATGGACAGAATACTTTTAGCAGGTTCTAATGAAGAAAGTCCCACAGAAACTGTACTGCCACAAACACAGTCTATAGTGAAAGAAGAGGAGGATCTCACCCTAGGAGAAGTCAGAACAGCACAAACAAAAATGAAGTCAGGGGAAAGCAGCAGGATCAGATAGGGGAAATAGTGGAAAAATGACTCCTGAGGGTACTCGTAGCAGTATGGAGAGAAAGGCTTTCCCAGATGATTGGAGAATAAGCATACTAATGCTAGTGTGCAAGAACAAAGAGACATTCACAACTGTGGACATTACAGAGGTATCAAACCTCCTGTTACATTGCATGGAAGTTCTGGAAAGGACGATTGATAAATGGATATACAGAGTAGTAGAAAGTAAGATGGGAGATGAGCAGTTCAGATTCATATTAATTTCAGTATGACTGACCCAATGCTTGCAGTGAGACAGATAGTTGAGAAGCTAGAAATGAGGAAAAAATTCAAATGGACATTTCTTGATTTGGAGACAGCATATGACAATGTCTCAAGAAAGCTGATTTGGGCAGGCCTGCAATGGTCTCAAGTCCCAGAAACATTGGTAATATGAGTGCAGGCTTTGTACAATGACCCAGTGATACAAGCACAAACAATGTTCAGTCTCACATAGGGGTCCTCAGTGGGAATGGGGGTGAATCATGGTTCAGCTCTGAGCTCACAGCTGTTCATACTGGTGATGGACTACATCTGCAAACAGATTGGAATGGACAGATCAACAAAGTTGCTGTGTGCAGATGATGTGGTATTACAGGCAGACTCTGAGCAAGAACTTCAGCAAAGGATGTGGAATGGAATACAAAAGTGAAGACACACAGGATGAAACCGAGTACAGATAAGACAGCTCTAATGGCAGCAAATGGGGGAAATCAGAAGCTGAGAACTGAGATAGATGGGAAAATAGTGGAACAGGTTGACAGTTTCAGGTATCTTGGAGGGGCGGTTGAGGAGTAGGGAAATCTGAATGAGGAGGTTAAACCTAGAATCAGAGGGGTTGTAGCCAACTTCACAGAGTGTTAGGGGTAGTGTATGACAGAAGAATGCCAAAGAAGCTGAAAAGTAAGGTTTAAAAATGGCTACTGTATGGTCCAGAAATCTGGGTGGTAAAGGCAAAGCAGTTGAGGAAGCTAGAGATGATGGAAATGAAGTGCCTGAGATGGGTAGAAGTATGCACACTTTGTGATAGACGAAAGAATGATGACATCTGTCCAGAACCCAGATTAGCTCCTGTTGCAGAGAGGGACAAAGAGAAAAGATTATGGTAGTTCAGGCACATGTGCAGAAAAGCATAGACAATCTGGTGAACATGATTTGGGACAGACAGGAAGAAGGCAAGAGGAAACAGGGGCATCCAGCAAAGAGTTGGATGGATTGTGTGAGAAGACCTGCAACAATCAGGCATGACTTTCAAAGAAGGATGGAGAATGACATTGAATGGAGAAAGATGGTGACAGATGATATGACACTCCAGCCTCATGTAGAAAATGGGGTTGATGATGATTATCACTAGACAAAGAAAGTAGGGCACAAGACTGTTTTGGAGAAAATAATGTACTACAGCCACACTGGGTGTCAGAGCCATAACTTATTAGACTGACATGGCACATAACTTGTCTGATATTTTAAAGTAGACGGATAATCTAAGGAATCTGATGTCTGCCACAAGGAAATTATGTGTACAGTGAACCATTTAGCAGATAAAGCTGGATCACATGTGGTTAGATGTAAATATGAAGCACTGAATACTTGTCTTTAAGATGCTGCTTCTGGTTCTGGTATGGTGGGTATGGAGGTGGCTTGCTTTGTTTAAAAAAAAAATTTCTTTGATAATGTAAAAACTAAGATTCTAAATGCACATCTGGATTGGGGTGTCAACTCAAAAAGATCTTCAAGGAGTTAGATCAAAAGGAAAGCAATACAGAATGTTAAACAAGTCATTTCTCAGGGCCTTTCTAAGCACTGCAAACTGCAAGAGTAGTGCCTTTGCTGCCCTCTATTAATGGCAAGGAACTTCTCAGATGCTTGATTTCATTCCTACCCAAAATGCCGCCTTGTTGGAAAATCCCACAGATTTTGTTGCTGCCATTTAGACAGTGTCATCTCCTCTGAGCTCAAGCAGTTGGAGAACAAATATTGAGTGTTTGGATAGTGTTTTGTTTAGATAAGTGCAGTTGAACTATTTTCATTTCTGTTTGTAAGCATTTGCAGTCTGTACTTCTTTTTCTGCCTTTCCTACCTTATATTGTATTTTGACCTGAGTTTGCTTTGACACCATTTGTCTGCTAAACCTGGACAAAGAAGGTAAACAGGGCTTTAGGAAATGTAAGTTCTATGGGCACAAATTGCCTCCACAGGATCTGCATGATCTTTGTCTAATCTGTTTAGGAACATTGCATCTCAAAATCAACTGCTCCTTTTGTATTTTGTAAGTGAGTCAGTGTCAGGTCCTTGTCTTATTAGTGTAACAAACTTATAGTCAACTCCTGCTAATTTGGCAGCACAGACTCATCAGTGCACACTTCTTCAGAAAATGAGAAAGAAAGCCTGAAGGTGGAGGAGCCTTCTTATTGAAGAGATTCTTATCAGCTAAGACTCCATGGTTGGCTGCCCCTTCCTATACAGGTATGCCTCCATCTTATCTACCCCCTCCCCCCAGGCCCAGGGCCTCTTCTTCCAGATTTTATCCTTCTCAACTCAGGATATTGTCACCAAGATTGTCCCTTCCTCAACTCCAGGAACCCTCCAGCATCAAGGATGACTATGTTCCTTGGGAAAGGACAGGTAGCTTGTCTTTGGAGAAAGAGTTCTCTAAGCTGATTTCTTCCAGACTTCCTCTACTGCTTCGGTATGATTGATCAGGTGTCTTAGCAGCCCCATTCAACTTGATTGGGAACATATGTTGTCAGCCTTTGAGAAAGCCCAAATTTGGTATGGCTTCATCTTAGCCCCAACAATTCCTACAGTGGGTTGAGATTTGGCCCAGGTTCCACAACTTGCCTTTCCTCCTCCTCCTGGCTCTGTTTTAGCACTAGCAGTGTTTTGATGGTCTCTGACTGTAATGCCTGTCTCCTTGGAGTGGATTGACTTGGCCTGTCTAACATTATTTACTTTGGCACTGGTTTCTTTGATGCTGATCCCTTTGGCAATGACAGTTGCTAGGTTCTTTGGGATCAGTGTTAACTCTTTGGTACTGAGGTTGTTGGCACTGTTTACATCTGGGTCATTTTTTATGTCAGAGTTTTGTATTTGACATCTCAGGACCAAAGGTTTCCAAACTTGGCTTTGGTCCCAGAGGTTTCCACACTGTTGGAGGGTTCAAGCTTGCCATCCTCAACACCACCTATCGTTTTTGTTGATTCCAACAGATCTGAACTTTACAGTGAGCTACACAGTGCATAAAGGTACTACTCATAGTTCTTTTCTGCAGATTGTTACAGCAACACCAATTCCAACCTGGTCTCTTAACGAATACTGGATGCTGGGCAGAATATCATATATGCTGCCTTAGGACAAGAGGATGTGTAGGTTGGTACTGGTGGGATAAGGAGTTTCCTCTTTTCAGGCAGTTCTGATGAGGTCTAGTCCCACAGAAGAGGAAGTGTAAGAGGAAGGACATGCACTCCACTTTGGAGTCCCTCACCTGGATACAGATTTGGACGAAGGGAAGGATTTTTGTAAATCCTGTCAGGAAGATCTTTTCTTTAGCAAGATATTAGCCTGAAGGTGGCCTCACAACAGCAGGAGCCATTTTGAAACCTTCTTTCCCCTTCATGCTGCTGAGCATCTGCTGCTCTGTGTAAGGTGAAATTTTGAATGTTAAGTTGTCATTCTCGCCTTCATTCTTGCTGGATGGGTTCGGAGCCGATCCTCGGCTCCAACTCGGCCTATAATATAGCTCGAGAGATATTTTTTACCGGCTCGAGGCAGCCCTATATCCCACAATACCATGCGCTAACTCCCCAGATCTCGTTTGCTGCTTCGCAGCGAGGTTGCCTTTTTTGCCAGCTCAGGTCAGTAAAAGAAATTTTAGCAAATTCTTCTAAACTTGAGGTTAGTTTTTGTCAGATTAGTTCCCATTGATATAGTTTTACCTAAATTACCTATTAGTAATTTTTTCGTTAAGCCCTACCCACCCCTTAGTTAAACTTTCTAATCGGGCCTACAGGCTTAGTTTTTGTTTTCTCTTCCCCATTATTGTGTGTGTGAGTTGTTGTTTTAGTCAGCCCCTTAACTTCCCCTTGGTGTGAAAGCTGAGTGAGTGGTTGTGCTGACTGTGTTACTGTTTTTTAGGGTAACTATGTCTAAAGAAGCTGAGATCTCGGGATTCAAGAAGTGTGACTCGTGCTGTCAGAAAATGTCTCTGACAGACGGTCACACTTCTTGCGTCTACTGCTTGGGACCTTTGCACCTGCAGGACTCTTGTTCTGTCTGCCACGGATTTAGTTCAAGAGTCCTGCAGGAGCGTCGTAATAAACTTATTTTGAGGGGCTTATTGAAGCCCGATGACTCCCCGTCCAAGTCTGGCTCGGGGAAGTCGTCTAAGCCCGCCAAGCCCTCTTCTGAGTCGAGGGCTGGCGAAACTGAGATCGCTCTGACATCGGCTCCAGTCGGAGCCGATGTGACCAAGATCGTACCCGCTCCGAAACCTGTATCGGAGCCGACATCAGCGCGCAAGCACTCTAGATCCCCTTCATTAGAGTCCGTCTGATCGGCTCCAAGATCACCCCTTCTATCGGAGCGGAGTCATAGGACTCATTCCTCCAGGTCGTCTAGGCTTTCCGACCACGATATTGAGAGGGTGGTCAGTAGACTCATAAAATCTCAGGCACTGGCCCAAATACTCCAAAGCCCATCTCACCAGACTGTAGCTCCCTCAGTGCCGCCTTCGATTCCTCCTCCGATTCTCCAGTCGAGTTCGGAGCCAGAGTTTGTCGGAACCGTAACCTTGCCCACATCAGAGCCGATACTTCCACCTTTGGCTCCGGCGTCGTTGGCTCCGACTTCTTCATTGGTACCGTCCGTGGAGAAGTCCGGGCGCCGAGACTCCATTGTCGGCTCCGAGGGGGCGAGTGGCATCGGACCCTTGTCTGACCCCGCTCTCCCTCTCGGAGCATCGGCTCTGGTTAGTTCGGCCCCGACATCATTCTCGGAGCCTTCTCTGTTGGTGCCGGGGGCGGTTCTGGTGTCTTCGGAGCCGGGACTGTCTTCGGTCCCTGATAGGGGGGCTTTTGAGGTGATGAGGAGCGTGCTGGATCCAGTGTCCGCTCCAAGGTTGGGTTCTTCAGCTCCTCCCTTCACAGTGCCAGTTACAGTCTCTGGCCATCCTCTTGCAACTGATAGCAGAGATCCAACGCATAGGGTACCCACTTTGGGTGTCTCATCCTCCTCCTCCTAGGCCTCTCCTGAAGCTTCAGGAGAGCCACCTAGGAAAAGAAAGTGCAAGAGGAAGCACGTAGACTCCCCTGAGTCTGTAACCTCGGACACCGACTTGGATGAGTCGGAGGGCTCCCCCAAATCCCCCTTTGAAGATGTCTCCTTTTCAGACATACTAGAGATCCTGAAACAGAGGGGGAATTGGTCCACACTCAAACCCTCCGAGGACGAGTCAGTTTACCTTGATGCCTTTGGATCTCGCCCTTCCACCTCCTGGGTGTCCCCCCCTTTCAATCCACTGATGGAAGTAGTGGCCAGAAAGGAGTGGGCAGCTCCTGACTCCATGGAACCTACCCCTAGGAGGCCTTCAAAATTTATTTCTGCTCCAGTGGACAAGACATTTCTCACCAAAGGTGTCTCAGTAGATGCTATGGTGGTAGCAGCTGCCACTAAGAAGGAATTAGCTGATCCTTCTGTACCTGTTCATCCTCCTAACAAAGAGTCCAGGACCATGGACAGGTACGGTAAGCAGACATTTGCTTCAGCGACCTTTGCTATGCGATCGCTGAACTATTTATGTAATTTCACCCGCCTTCAGAGAGATTTGCTCAAAGAACTGGGTGAAACTGTACAGGATCCTTCTGCTGCGGGGTATCAGGACAAGATTAACTCCCAGCTGGCTACCCTGAATTCTATTGCCAATTCCTCCATGCAGCTTATCTCTTATGCAGCCGATGGAGCGAGTAGGGCCGCAGGCACAGGTGTTGCGTTGAGACATCATGCCTGGATGCGACTCTGTAATTTTGCTGATCCCTTCAAGGTGTCCTTCACCAACACCCCCTTTGATGGTTCAGAATTGTTTGGACCTCAGGTGAAGAATACTCTCACCAGGTGTGAGCAAGACGGTAAGACTCTCTCTGCCATGGGAGTCCATTTTTCCACACCATCTAGACCATACCCCAAAGGTCAGAAGGGTGGAAAGATGTGGTTCCGTAAACCACAGGGAGTCGCGCCCGCCGCACGTGGTGAAATTCCCCCTAGAGGCAGGGGGGGGGACAACAATAGACGCCGCCCCAGGGGCAGAGGGGGTCCACAGAACCAGGGTTCCAGGGAGTCCTTCCCTGACCAACCTTTTCAGCATCCCTGAGAAGCTGCCCGACTGTCCACCTTCGGAGGCAGTCGGGGGAAGATTATCTCTGTACCCAGAAGCCTGGCAATCCCTCTCTCAAGACAAATGGGTACAGTTGATTATATCTGAGGGTTACAAAATCCCCTTCCTTTCCCCTCCAAACCAATTGCCAAGACCCCTCCCAGACGTACCACCCGGACAAAGGGGTCAGGCACAGCTGGAAATAGAAAAGCTGTTAAAAAAAAGAGTCATCCAGGCAGTCCCAGCAGACCAGCTAGGATCCGGAATCTACTCCAGGTTCTTTTTGGTACCAAAAAAGACAGGAGACTGGAGAACCATTTTGGATCTCAGCAGACTGAACAAATCTGTACAGAAGACAAAATTTCGGATGGTAACACTGCAGTCCATTCTACCCTTCTTGGGCAGAGACAACTGGATGTGCTCGTTAGACCTACAGGACGCGTACTATCACATAAAGATACACAGGCGCTCCAGGTGGTTTCTCCGCTTTCGGCTGGGAGCCAGTCATTACCAATTCAGAGCCCTGCCCTTTGGTCTCACCACAGCCCCCCGGGTGTTCACCAAATGCTTGGCAGTGGTCACGGCTCACCTGAGACAAAAAGGATTCCAGGTGTTTCCATATTTAGACGACTGGCTCATCACCGCTACTACCAAGCAGCATCTTATCATAACCAGGGATTACACCATTCACATTTGCAACAGGTTAGGTATTTCCATAAATTTTGCAAAATCCTTCTTGTCACCTTGTCAATGTATAAACTTCATAGGCGCCGTGTTAAACACCACAGAAATGTCTGCAACTTTAACACCTCAGAGAGTGATAGATATACAGCAGAATGTCCACCTTCTGATTCAGTCCAACAAAGTTCAAGCCAAGTTAGTACTGAAAACATTGGGCCTCATGGCAGTGGCGATTCCCCTTCTTCCCTTAGCCCGCTTCCATATGAGAATTCTTCAGTGGATGCTTTTCTCTCAGTGGTCCTACCAACAACTTCCTATGACACACAACATATTGATAACCCCGACTTGCAAGAAACACCTCGCCTGGTAGATAGTCTCCCCTCAACTTCTTCAGGACAGACCCTTTGTTATTCCCCCTCCAGTTGCCACGGTGACAACGGATGCCTCCCTGATCGGGTAGGGGGGCATTATCAGGGCAGGACTGTCCAGGGCACGTGGCAACAATTAGAATGCCACCTGCACATAAATGTCCTAGAGATGAGAGCAGTGCTTTTATCGTTGCAAGCCCTTCAGGACTCTCTTCCCATGGGCACTATAGCAGTTCAAATGAACAATATGTCCGTAGTGTGGTACATAAACAAGCAGGGCGGAACAAAGTCCTACCCCCTATGTTGAGAAGCACTCAGACTTTGGCAGTGGGCGATCTCCTCTCAACGGTTTCTGATAGCAACGCACATCCCCGGGAGATCCAACGTCATAGCGGACAGATTGAGCAGAACAATTCTCATGCCTCACGAGTGGTCTCTAAATCAAGCAGTAGTAGAGAGAATTTTCCAGAAGTGGGGCCAGCCTTGTTGCGACCTTTTTGCAACACCTCAAAACAGCAAGTGCCTCGACGACTTCACTCTCTTCCCCCTACCAGGCCACCCCCCCAGAGACGTTCTAGTCCACGATTGGCCTCGAGGTCTTCTATATGCTTTTCCCCCTTTTCCGTTGATTCCAAAGTTAATTCAGAAAGCAACTGCATTGAGATCCAAAATGATCCTCATTGCTCCTTACTGGCCTCGGCAAGTATGGTTTCCGTTCCTGCACTGATACCTTCTGGAACAGCCCTGGCATCTGGAACCATTTCCAGATCTTTTGACCCATCTGACGGGCAAGCTGCACCAGTCTCTTCAGTCCCTCAACCTCACAGCTTGGTTGCTCCACTTCCAACCATAGCCAGGCTTCCCCTCATTTCTCTTCCTGTCCGTTACATTATTCTTACCTCCCATAAGTCTAATACCAGGAAGACTTATGCGAGCAAATGGAAGCGTTTTTCCATTTGGGCACAAGCTAGGTCCTTAGACCCTTTTAATGCTCCAATTCACAAAGTTCTTGATTTTCTGGCACAGCTTTTTCATGCAGGTTCATCGGCAGCCACTATCAGAGTTCAACTAGCGGCCATTGCCAATTTCCATGTAGGACTTTCAGAAACCAGTATTATGTCTCATAAACTCTCCAAAGCCTTCCTCAAGGGCATTTTCTGACTCAGACCTCCCATTAAGGATCCTCCTCCACAATGGGACCTGAATTTAGTGTTATCTTCACTAATTCTTCCTCCCTTTGAGCCTGCAGCTTCTTGTTCTCTCAAGCTTCCTCTCTTGGAAGACTCTGTTCCTAGTGGCTATAACTTCTGCCGGCAGAGTGTCGGAGCTTCAAGCCTTGTCCACCCATTCCCCTTATTTGGTCTTTCATAAAGACAGAGTAGCTCTCAGAACAAACCCTTCCTTTCTAGCTAAAGCTTCTTCTGAATCAAATCTGAATCACACTATTCACTTGCCGGTTTTCTTCCCAAATAGTTCAAACCGGGCTGAACAGAAACTACATTCCTTGGATGTTCATTGCCAATTGCGGTATTATCTAGACAGAACAAAGCAATTCAGGAAGTCAGAACAGGTCTTCCTTTCTTATGCTGGTGGGAGGAAAGGACTTCCAGTTTCAAAGGTAACCCTTTCCAGATGGTTAACTTCCATCATTACCTTTGTCTACGAGTTGAGACATAAACAACTTCCTTCAAAACCTAAGGCTCATTAAACCAGGGCGCTATCAACTTCAACAGCCTTTCAAGCAAGGTTACCTTTAGATGCCATTTGTGCAGCAGCTGTTTGGGCTTCTCAACATACCTTTATTACCCATTACAAACTGGATATAGCCTTCAGAAATAGAGCTGACTTTGGTTCCACTGTACTCAGGAGTCTGTTCTGTTGAGCCACCCAGGACCAAGGTGCTAGGGACGCTGTCCCATCCAGCAAGAATGAAGGCGAGAATGACAACTTAACATTAAGAAGTTATGTACCTACCATAACGTTCCATGTTAGTTGTCTTCTTCTCACCTTCTTTCTTGCGTCCCTCCCTCCTGCCCCCTAGCCTAGACAGACTTGAAGGTTCTGAGATCCTTCTATTTCATGATGTTGCCCCTTTTCCCAGGGTTCCCATATCATGACTACTATTGCCAGGGAGACTGTTTTTATATATATATATATATATATATATATATATATATATATATATATATATATACAATGCTATGTGTTAGTTGCCAAATGAGAATCTGGGGAGTTAGCGCATGGTATTGTGGGATATAGGGCTGCCTCGAGCCGGTAAAAAATAGCTCTCGAGCTATAGTATAGGCCGAGTCGGAGCCGAGGATCAGCTCCGGAACCCATCCAGCAAGAAAGAAGGCGAGAAGAAGACAACTAACATGGAACGTTATGATAGGTACATAACTTCTTATTCTTTGGCATTAACTGTTTTGCGATGTCCTTTCTGTCACCTTAACTGCTTTAAATCATACAATATTTGGTGATTATTCTGTCACTTTATCTGCTTTAGGTCATATAGTATTTTGTGATTATATTGAGATAAATATTGCTTGCATATGCAGTCGCTGGTGTACTTTTTCTCGCAACTCTTGTTTTGTTAATATTTAAAGTCTGTTTTCCCTGTCACAAGGAGCTCCAGCACCTTATGATCACAGGTAGCTTAGCTTTTGAATTGTACTCATCTTATTTCTTGTTGTTTAATGAAAGAACACTGTAAATGTGAATGTTTACCACCTAAGTTTCTGATTGCAAGGAACACCAGCACCTTAACTTCACATTTAGATGTATCTGTAGTATGTTCACTGCAATTTCTTGGTGTAGTACTAAAGTTAATGGAAGAACTATTGCCAAAAAGCGTACCAATTGTTCTTGTCCTCAGTATCCTGGATTTCTGTTTTCCTGCTTTGTGAATTATTGCTTTGTGTATGTCTAATTTGTGCTGTTGTTAACTACTGTTGTTCTGCATTACTTTATGCATAGGTGTAAACACTGCTGTGTTCTTAGTTAGCTATGTGTGTAAGACACTCATACAATGGAAATTAATGCTTGGTATACTGCCTCTGCCTACCTGTATTACTTTTTTTCTCTCTACCCATGGTATTTTTGTTTCTCGCTCTTTTCCTGAATTACTTGCTCATAACTAATCCCCCTCTTCTCTGTTTTTATATCCCTAGTGGATTTTTCCCTGCAGTTTTCTCTTGGCCACAGTACAGGCAACACAGGTTTGAGGAAATTAACAGATACCCTGCAACTCTAACCATCGGTCCGGAAGCCACCATTTTAAGCTTAAAATAATACAACTGAAGTATGTGTCCCAGTGAATAACTACTACATGATAAGCTAATCTTTTAATTAATGCTAGAATTTATAAGCACAACAGGAATTTACAGATTTTTTTGCTAGTCGCCACGAAAAACAGACGCCAGCAGCTCCTATCCTTTCTCTTTGGTTACCCACTATCCTCATACTGTTTCTGTGTATATTCTCCTGTTCTGCACTTTACCCTTTCCTGAATTCATTTCTAGCCTCACTCATAACTGCCTTTGCTAGTGCACCTGCACTATTTTACTGTCTTCAGACTCGTATATATTAATGTTTTTTTTTTTTGTTTTTTTTTTTTTATTTTTTGCCCTGCTTTTAGCTGCTAGTAAGACCTCACTCCCCCTCCAAAGCCCCTCTCTATTGTAGCTTATTTTAACCATACAGCACTGGGTTTGCTTCAGGTAATTCTACTTGTGTAGCTTGAGGCCAATGTCCTTTTGTAAGCATACTTCTGCTCATATTTTATTTCATTTTTATTTATTTCTGGTGACTATACCTTTAGAAACCTTACATCCTTGTCTCTCAAGCTAGTTTTTCACTATCTTTTTCTGATTGTTTTTCTGACTTCATCTTGACCAGGGTGCTAGCCCTGCTCCGTTCGGCTCACTTCGCTCCCCTACTCTACCCCTATTCCCACCCTCCCCCATTACAATTACCTTTATACCTAACTATCCCTCCCCTTCCTTTCCCACTAGCCACTACAGTTCCACTTCCTGCCTATTGCCACAACCACCTCACTAATCTGTCAATCTTGTCAACACCACTTCCTCTATATCACTGTCTCTACCTACTCTATCTGACCATATTTTATTCCAACATGTATTATTTTCTAATATCTTCTACACTACTCCTTATTCTCTCTATCTTCACCCTCTGACCCACTCCTATGTTCACCAACTTCTCACTCATACAACACATATCCAACTACTTCATATTTTACTATCTCCCCTAATCTCTTTACTACCTCTACCTCAAGTCTATATAAACTATCCGTAATACCACAAAGCTAAGTCAAAACTATACAAACTCCATCTAGCATCTACTACACACACTATCCTCACTAAAAAACTACTTTGTTCTGGAAATATCCATCCCAACCCTGGACCCTCTTCTTCTCTCCCCACCCTCACTCTCCCCAAAACTACCTCTACACTGCCCCCATCTTACTCCTCTGACAGTCAACAACCTCAGTCACAACAATCATCTCCATCCAAATACTTAACTATTTACTCATTGAATATTCAGAGTCTAGCAAATAAAGTTGCTGAGCTGCATTCATGGGTAGCTCTCAATACCCCTCACATCCTCTCCCTATCTGAAACCTGGCTCAAGCCATAAATCTCAAATAGTGAAATACTCCCACCAGGTTATAATATCTTCCGATCTGATAGACCTGTAAAAAAGGGGGTGGCGTGGCCATCCTCTACTCAATCAACCTTAACCTCTCACCATACCATTCCCGACTTCCTCCCAGCTGAAATCATCATCCTTAACTGCCATCGGAATCCCCACAATAAACTTGCAATTGCCTCTGTCTACCTTCCTCCTGGTAATAATCTGCCCATTCTTGAAAACATCCTATCCTGGTTCTCCCACAACATGCAATATGAGACACTTATCCTTGGTGATGTCAACATTGATTGGTCCAAACTCACAAATGACTCCCTGCAACTCAGTATCCACCTGCTTCCACCAACTTATAACATCTCCCACTCACTTCCATAAAAATTCCACCTCCAGCTCCATCATAGACTGGATCCTTATCAATTCCCCCCACCAATACCACAATCCCACCACCTTACCTGACTCCCTCAGTGATCATCTCCCTACCACCATCTTAAGACACTACTCCCATATTCCTAAACCCCACCTTATCAAAGACTGTCGAAAACTATCGATTTTCAATTCATCCCAATTTAACTCCATTCTCCACAACATAGATTGGTCCATCCTAAAACACCTCCCCCTAAACAATGCTGTAAGCACTTTCAATAACATCTTCATGAGTACTCTAAACTCCTTAGCTCCCTCCAGGAAGATCAGAGTAAAATCAAATCATGCTCCCTGGCTCTTCAAGGAGACTAGGTCCCTTATGAAACAAAGAGATGGTGCTTGGGAAACCAGGACTAAAACTAAACAGCCACCTCTTCTTCAAAAATACAGGCAACTGAGGAACCTTGCAAAAAAACATACAACTAATGACAAAAAGTTATACTATAGCTCTGCTCATCTTAACAACAAATCCAGTCCTTGAAAATTTTGGTCAACTCTCAACAACATCCTCTATCCTGGAAAGCCCTCTAATCCCTCCTCATTCCTCCTAACTCTTCCTCTCAGGAAACAGCTACCCTACTGAATAAACACTTTATCTCTTCCATCCAAAATCTAGTAACCTCTAAGCCAAACACTACTTCGACACCCACCCCTCCAAGTCCCACTAACACAACTTTGTTTTCTTTTGAGCCACTTCCCATTACTTACATCAAATTTGAACTACTCAAGCTAAAACCTTGCTCTCCTTCCACTGACAATCTATCTCCTACATTCCTCAAACTTGCTGCTGACTCAGTTGCCTATCCTATATCTATACTAATTAACCGATCTATTCTGGAATCAATTGTCCCAACCCTTTGGGAATCTTTCTTTACTATCACTCTTCATAAAGGTGGAAACTCCACTGACCCCTCAAACTAACGACCCATTGCCATTCTGTCCCCCCTCTCCAAGATATTAGAGAAGTGTATTCACTTGTAGCTTCTCAATCACCTCCTCACGCACCACTTACTTACCCCTACCCAGCATGGATTTCGTCCTCACCACAGCACCACCACTGCCTCCTCTCCTTCACTCATATCATTGTAGAGGCCCTAGACAACAATAAACTCATTTCCTGTCTCTTCCTAGATCTCTCCAAAGCCTTTGATATTGTCTCTCATCCTCTACTACTATCCAAACTCACAAATCTCCACCTATCCCCCTCCGCACTTGCCTGGTTTAATAGTTACCTATCTGGCAGGGAACAATCTGTCAAATGGCTCTCATCCTCCTCACCTTTCTTTCCCATATCCACTGGTGTTCACCAAGGCTCCATCTTGGGACCCCTTTTGTTTAACATCTTCACCAATGATCTTTACACCTCATGCAAAAAATCCTACCTTGTTCAGTATGCTGACGACTCCACACTTATATCCATCTCAAATAACATTCTGAACTTCACTCCCTGACCCAACAGGCCCTACTATCCACTGAACAATGGCTCTCTCACAACCTATTGATCCTAAATCCCAAAAAGACCAAACTCCTACTTTTCCTTCCCTGTTCTCTTTCTCATCACAAAACCTCCTTTTTTATTAAATCTTCTAACAATACAACTATCCAACCTGACACCCACACAAAACTCCTAGGGGTCATGATCAATGGCGAACTAAAGTTCAACCTACACATACTCCAGTGTATAAAAAAAAAAAAAAAAACAGAAACTAGGTCTGCTATATCGGAACAAAAAATTCCTAACCCCTGAATCTAGACTTACCCTGGGCCAGGCACTCCTCCTCCCCTCCCTCTTATACGCCACCCCAGTTCTTACCAATATCCAGGCCTCTACACTAAACAAACTCCAACAGACTTACCATAAAATAGCCAGATTCATTACTAACTTCCCATACAACTCACGCCACTGCATTTCTTTAAACTCTCTTCAATGGCTTGAACTTCCCCAATTTCTGCTATCTTATCAATTTCATATGCTATACTCTATTCTTTATAAACACTCCTTCTGTCCATCTCTATCTTCCTTAGTCTCCATCCACATCCCATCCTGGACTCTCCTTACTTCTAAACGACAATTACTTGATATCTACCACCCAAAAAGGTCAGTAGGCAAACTACTCTACAAACACTACCTTGCCCATGCTTGGAACAAACTTCCCCTTGACTTACGTTCAGTTTCCCACACTTCACACTTTACAAATGAACTAAAAGTTTATTTTCTCAATTCCAGAACCTGCCCTTGCCATGACCCCACCTAGTCTTCCTTCCCTTTATGTACCCTCAAAAGGACCATACTTAGTACCTCATTACACCTCTCTCTCCAGTGTGTCCACTATGCATTTGCATAATTTTATACACACAAATTTTTTTTATTGTTGACCTATTGAGCTATATCAATGCAAAATTATGTTACGTAGCTTCCTTTTAATGCAACTTTAACTTTATGCATGTAACCCAACATATGTGAATATTTTTTGCTATAACTACTATTATATCTATATTGTTTAAAATTGTACTTGTTTAAAAATGTACTACTGGAGCTTTTCTCCTCAGGTCTCCACTGAAAATTGGCCACAAGCCCAGTTGGACAAACCCAGTTAACAAATGTCAATAAATAAATAAATATAAATAAATATTAGGAATGATGAGGCAGAGAAGCTCATTTCCAGTAGACCCTACTTCCTTGGAAGAACAAATCTTGGAGGATGCCTAAAATTCCTTTCCTCCAACTTTCTGGGTAGTGCCCTCTACTTTAGTTGACATGGTTTGTACCAAAGTTTGGAAAGAGGCAGATGTGGCTGACCCAGTTCTGCGAAAACTAGATTGGATTTAACATCCTTCCAAAGACAGACTATTTTGGAGTAAAGGACTCCTTGTGGGATCTATTTGTATAGCTGCTGCTACCAAGAAAGATGTTCCTGAGGATGCTCGGTCCATTCGTCCTCCCATCAAGGACTCTGGGATGTTAAACAGATTGGGAAGGCATATTTATTCATCCAGTTGTTCCCCATTAGAACCTTAATGCATGGTGAATGTGGTAAGGTGTCAAAAGGACATTTCACAAAAGACAGCAGACACTTTGCAGCAGCTGTCAGTGGGTGAGCTATATTCTCAACTGAAAACCCATGTGGCTACTCTGAGCATGATGTCTTCTCAGTCCATGCATCTAATACACAGTGTGATGGATGGAGCAGCCAGGGTAGCAGGATCATCCGTAACCATGAAGAGAGAGGTCTAGTTACATCTGACAGATTTCCTAGACTATTTCAAGGTGAATCTTGGTAATGCCCCTCTTTAAAAGCTTTCCACTGTTTGAGTAGCAAGTCAAAGAAAGGCTGTGTGCTTGTGAGCAAGAGGGCAAAACACTCCACTGTGGTTGGGATTAAGTTCATTGCTTCTCAAAGGATGTTTGAATTGAACAAGAAAGGGGTAAAGAATTTGTGTTTCTGCAAATCAAAACATCTCCAGCAAAGGCATCAGCCAAACAGAGGTGCATGGGACTCAGAGGAGTTTCAGTCTTGCTGTTGCTCCAGGGGCTAGACTTGGTCTGAGCAACCAGGTGTGGTGGTATGGGACTAGTGGATCCTTTAAAGGATTTCATTCATATGATCCCTGAAGGGTTGCCTTACTGTTCCCCTCTGGAGGCTTTCGGGGAAAACTATCCTTGCACATTCTGGCAGCCTCATGGGTAAGGACACTCATACCCAAAGCTACTTCATTCCCTTTTCCATAGTACCACCTACCGAAACCTCTCATTTTCTGACAATGCCATGTAGATAGAGAGAAGAGGCAGTAAAAGAGGTACAATTTCCTGTCATCGAGAGAACAGTTCAGGAGGTCCTGCCAGAAAAGAGAGGATCCAGATTTTACTCCATGTTCTTTTAATGCCCCAAAAGACCAAGGGCCACAGGCTGATACTGGATCTCATTTGTCTCAGCAAGTATGTAAAGGAGTCCATCTGGATGGTCATGATGAAATCGGTTCTACCATGCCCACAGGCGGGACTGGGTGTGCTCTGTGGACCTTCAGGATGCTTATTTTCACATAAAATAGATCCAGCATTCAGGAAGTACCTTCATGTTCAAATAGGAGCCAATCATTTTCAGTTTTCAGCCTTTGACCTTAGCACAACCACCTGGGTGTGCACTAAATGTATGGTGCTGGCTTTGGCCTACATGTGACTGTTAGGAATATGGATCTTTCTGTACTTTTACAATTGGCTCCTGACAGCCATTTAATGGAGGATGATACAAGGCAGCACTTGCTCTCTATCTGTCTGTCTTTAGGAATCGCTATCAGCATAGCCAAATCCAACTTACAGCCATCTCAAAATCTGGTATTCACTGGCTTTTGGATCAGCATGTTGAGTCATCTGGCAAACGTACCTCAAAAGTAGGTCTCAACCATAGTAGAAGTTTTATGTCTGCTCTCCCATGGCAGGATAGTTGCAGAGCGTATCCTAAAGGTGTTACTTTTAATGGCTGCTTCGATCCAAATGATGTCTCATGCCAGGATCAATATGAGGATACTGCAGTGGATGCTTAGGACCCATTAGGATCAAGCTTACCAACCAGTACATCAGAGAATCAGATTGTCAAATGCAGTCAGGAAAAGCCAGCAATGATAGATCAATCCTTAGCATTGGAAACCGAATCTCCATTTACCAAGCCAATTCCCAAGCATCCATAACCAGGGACATGGGGCACTTTCTGAATCTGAATAAGAAGATGTAGGGTTCATGGACTACAGAAGAGTCTTCCTTCTATTTTAGTGCTTTCAAGATGAAGACAATCCTATTGTTTCAGGCATTTCAGGACATGCTCCCTTGGGGTGCAGTTGCCATACAGTTGGACAACTTGGCAGTAGTATGGTACATCAACAAGCAAGGGAGGAACTCAATCTTATTCTCTGTGCAGAGAAGCAATGAGAGTGTGGGAATAGGTGTTGATTTTGTGCCTCTTTCTAATGGCAATGTACATAGTGGTGACCTCCAGCATGACTGCTGGCAGATTGAGCAGACACATTCTGCCTTCCCACAAATAATCTCCCAGTGTTAAAGTGGTGAGCTCTATTTTCAAGAAATGGGGACAACCTTGCTGCAGTCTTTTTGGTTTGACATTAAACATCAAATTCCCCTTCTTTTTTTCAGCACATTTCCTCCATAAGGGCAGTCACCAAGAGATGCATTCTGCCTTGATTGGCAGGTCCAGGTCTCCTTTATCTTCGTCCCCTCTTTCGCTGGTTATATGACTTCTGCAGAAAGCTAAAGAGAGCAAGGCCAAGCTCATTGTCATAGCACCATTCTGGCCTCAACAGATGTGGTTCCTCTAAAGAATAGGCCCCTGTCTCTTCCCCAAAGCCTTGCTCTGCTGTCTCATCCAGGAATCCATACCTGGATATTCAGTCCCTCAGCCTATCCGCTTGGTTTCTCCAGTTCTTATTATGGCCAGAAACCTTCTATTTGCTTAGAAGGTGGTAGAGCTTATTAAGGTGCCTCAAAAGAATTCCACCAAAAACATTTACAAGGGTGAATGGAAAAAGTTTTCTTTGTGGTCCCAGGGCAGAAACATTTCCTCAAAATCTGCACCATTGGAGGAGGTTTTCTTCCTGACTGAGTTATACAATCATTGGGCTAACTTCTCTTGTATCAAAGTTCACTTGGCAGCTTTCTTATCTTTTCATGACTTGTTTTCAAATCATTCTGTGACTGCACCCAGGTCTTGTAATGCTTTTCTTAAAGGTATTTTTCATTCCAAGCCTTCCTTAACTGGAAGTGGGACGATTCAAGACCAGTGCAATTTTATATACGTTCTTGTTTAAATGTACATTTATTGTCTATGGGAATACTTATTGGATAGTTTGACCCCAAATAAATTTTAATAATTACTTTTTCTTTATTAATTAATGAGGTACACAATAATTAAACTGATAGTCTGTGATTTTAAAATATATTTTATATTTTATAATGTTAATTTTATTTTATCCAGTAGGTGGCAGTAGATAAAGTTTCTATTTTGTTGGTATGTTTTTATTGCATAGGATTATTTTTTTTTACTTGTCCTTATACTTCTTTTGGATTTAATAATTTAACTAATTTTTTATCTGAAGATTATTCCTGTAACATCTCTTTATGGTACTTTTATTTGATATTTGAATAGTTTATGTTTTTTTTTTATGTTTGTATGGGAATCTTAACTTTCGCTTATGTTTCCAAAGTCACTCGTGTGAAAGTAATTACAATATAAATTGGTCTAGATGCACCTGTCTGCTCTTCAATATTTTGATTTTAATGTGACTATTTTTGTGGCTTACTTGACTGGCTGTTTCTTCTTTTCATTTGGTGTTTTCATAATATGATTACAGGGAAATTCCTTTTCTTGTTTAACATGATGTGTGATTTTGTAGGTAGTTTGTGCTTTTCTTTTAATGGCTACCGATGCACATGTTTTATTATTCTTTTCGATCTAATATTTATTTCCGTGTCGCTGTAATACTTACTTATATACATTTATGCTATATATATATATATATATATATATATATATATATATATATTTTTATATAATTTTTTTTTGAATTTATTCATTGATTACTTATAAGAAACTTATTTTCCTTTCATAATGTCCCTACTTTTATTTTTTTAACATAGCTGCAGAACTCACATTTTTCCATTTCCTTTATTAAATATGTTTCTTTTTTTAAGCTTTGATTTAACAAAAATTGGAAAGGTAATATTTTGTTGGGTCAAAACGTCCCATACCCCCTTAACTAGACCAGCACTGACATAGGACCTACATTTTGTATTAGAATCTTTGCTGATACCTCCCTTTGAACTAGCAATTTGGCAGATGTTAAATCTCTTTCCTGGAAGATGGCTTTTCTGATTGCCATAACTTTGGCAAGATGGCTTTTGGAGATGCATATCTTATCCTAACAATTTCCTTATATTGTTTTCCTTCAGGATAGAATTTCTGTCAGAACCAAAACCATCCTTTCTACCTTAAGTGGTGTCACAGACTTATCTGAATTGGTATATTCATTTGCTTCTATTTTTTAACTGCTCTAATAAAGGGGAGTACCTTTTGGATTGCATGGATGTTCGCAGACAATTACAATTTTACTTAGATCATGCTAAAGTATTTAGGAAGGATAGACAGCCTTTTGTTAGTTTTTCAACAGTTAAAGTTGGTCACAAAATTTCCAAGATTACATTAGAAAAGTGGATTATGGGCTGCATCTCATTCTGCTATGAAAAGGCAGGCAAGGTGTTGCCTGTTTCTCCATAGGCACATTCTGTCAGAGTTCCAGCCACATCAACAGCCTTTCTCAGAAACCTTCTCCTCCAGGGTATTACAGCAGTGGCTACTTGGTCTTCCTTGCATACCTTTGCTAAGCATTACAGTATTGACACTGAGCAAGGGCCTGTTTTGAGTTACCATCTTGAAAGGCTTACTGGAGAAGGCCATGCATGTTAGCTGGGGAATCTGCTATTCCAGTGTCTGGACAGGACCTGGGAAATACATAAGTTATGTACTTACCTGAAAGTTAGATATCTCTGTCTCTCTGTCTGTCCAGGCATTGGAGCAACCTGCCCCCCATCTCCCTCTAAATTACCCTATCCTGAAAGATGTACTGGGATCATTTAGAGGGTATACAATAACTCACGTTTTGGACTTAGTAGTCTTCAGTGGGAGCATACTCAGTCTGGAAGATTCACTAACATGGAGGGATTATGGGTAGGAAGAAGCTCAAACTTGTGAAGAGTTTGTTCCCAACATCAAAGGGCACCAAGTGCACCCATTCTGCTGTGCCAGTGTCTGGACAGAGAAAAGGGAAATCTAACGTTCTGATAAGTACATAACATTTTCCCTGCAGTTCCTGAAGGACATAAAGAGCATACCTCTCAACTGTACAGATTTTCTCAGAATGTCCACTTTTTTGCCTCATTTTTGGTCTGTTTTTTTAATAAAATTGTGGTTTTCTGGCAAAACATTAAAGATTGAACTCATAAAATAATGACAGATATTTGAGTGTCAGACTTTATACCTTTCAGAAAATTCATGCTAATGTAAAACGTGTTATTCTATCAGCTTTCTAAGTTTGTAAAAGCAATATTTAAAAACTGTCCCTATTTTTGGGCCTTTGTCCAGATTTGTTCCTATAAGAGGTTGGGAGGTATGATAGAGAGTACCTAAAATGGCTATTTTACATATAGGAAGTAAACAAGAGTGCAGCAGGCTTTAAAAAAACAGCAGCAGCAGCAACATCCCAGTATTGTTTCTTTGATCCTTCTCAACAATGCAGTAGTGTTCCATCAGAGTTCCAGCATCACTTGTCTACTTTTCTACTCCATACAGTGCAAATAGGTGCACTGACATATTTTCCCTTTATGTTGACTAATGTAATCTAATAATATTGGACCAGTGAGTTAGAAAAGTAATGTCAAATGGGTATTCAGTAGGATTTTACAGTGAACAAATACCAAACCATCATCACTTTTTCTCCACAGCAATAAACTCTTTTATGCCATTGCTTTTAGACATACAGACACTAGAAATGGTTCCAGAGAAAGAACAAGGAACAGGGTTTGGCTCAATGATTTTCCTGTTTCTGAAGAATGCAGTGTTGACTTAACTTAGTTTTATCAAATGCAAATATGTTTATCAAAACAAAAATTCAGGATATTCATTTTGCAGAACTTGCCTGCCTTCACATCCCAGATTTGATGTTCCCCAGTTAATTTCTAAGGTTTGAAGTGAACATCTGTCTTTTTCGTTTTACTGCCTTGCCTTTTGGGCTTTCTGATGCCTCTAGAATTGTTACTCTCAAATATACAAACAAATCGGATCTGAAACAAAAAAATATTTGGAGAGCTATTGGAATTATTTCTCATTAATCATTAAGCATTCTGGAAGATAATGGAAATCATGTTCTCACGTATTCTAATGGTTTCTTTGGTAGAGGCCACATAGTGAAATCTAGTAGTATCTGAGGAACTAATAATGGATACAAGATGAACTTTTATAGATCAACCTTCCTCATTTACCATGTTTGCTCAAAGAGTTACAGATTTTATAAGTAGCATTAAACTTGGTCTTCATTTCCTTCCTCCACTCCCAGACCAGACCAGACCAGAGTCTAACTCTAAATGCTTCATATTACACATGGAGGACTCATTTACAGGAGTTTCAAATTCTTGAAATTTCCTTCCCATGATAAGGAAAAACAGATGAATGTAAAGTCAGTGTTAATACTGTTTGTGGTACTGAGGTCCTTTAGGGTAGTCCTTCAATCATGACATAACAATTAGTAACAGACAGTGCTGTGGAAATCAAGCAGGGGGATCTCATGCCAACCAGCTCTGCAGGGCGGCAGTGATAATAATGGGAATAGGCAACCTGATCAAAGTAATTACTTTAAGTAGTTTATACATCTCATGGTAGCAAAGCAAAAATCAGACTCTAATTAGGAAAATGTCAATTTGTTATGCATAGACCCTAGGCAGGGGAAATAGTCCTGGACATAGTAAAGTAATGGGGATATACATGGGGCTGTGCCTCTCATCAGAATAATCAGTTTTTTCGGATGATTTTATCTTGTCTACAGCTAAATGATTGGATGCAATAAATATATTTCCAGGATGTTTATCTACATATCAAGATAGTCAGAGCCTCCAGGGGATTCTTACAATTCATTTCAATTCAGAGTCTTGCCCTTCAATTTCACCACAGCCCCCCGAGCATTTACCAAGTGTACGGCAGTAGTTGCAGCTCATCTTCAATTATGAAAGTTAAGTGTGTTTCCATACCTGGACAACTGTCACCACGTTGCCATGACAAGAGAATCCTTACTGCCAAGGAATAGTTGCTTCAGCTTTGAAGTTTCAAGAAATCAAAGCTACTCACAGTCCAGTTCATAGGATGCCACCCAGACATGACACCTTAGAGTGTTCTTACCTGTAGACAGAGTTCAAAACTTGCAAAATACTATCCAAGATCATCTTCAGTTTAACTCTCCACCAATGGTGCTTGTCCTCAAAATTATAGGACTTATGGCGTCATCCATCCACATGGTACAGTTTGCTTACTATCACGTGAGAATACTTTAATGGCTTCTCAAAGCTCAGTGGTCTCAAATATGGGATAACCCATTCCACTCTAGTAATAATTACCAACCTTTGCAGAGCTCAGTGACAATGGTGGCTGACATCTCCAGTCATCCTTGTGGGGAGATCCTTTGGAATGACAAGTGGTAGTCTTCATGGACACTTCCCCTCCTTATTGGGGTGGGGTGGCACTTTTGGGGGAGGATGGTCCAAGGAATGTGGAGTTGAGGCCAACCTTCATATCAGTGTCTTGGAGATGAGAGTTGTCTTTCTTCCACTGCAGGAGCCTCATGACTTTTGGCTACCAGGAGTGATTCTCATGATGGTAGTATAGTACAACAAGCAGTGGTGACCAAATGGTATCCCTGTGCATTCAAGCCATAGGAATTGAGCAATGAGTGACTGCTTTGCATTGATTCCTAATAGAAACACACATTTCCGGGGGGGGGGGGGTTCAACTGTCTTGCCAGTAGGCTCAGCTGATCAATTCTGATGTCTCAAAAGTGGTCTGTCAATTCACTAGTAACTCAACAAATATTCAACCATTGGGGTCACCCTTGCTGTAACCTTTTTTGCTTTCCCAGTTAACACCTAGTGCATAAATTCTTTGCCCTGATCCATCCCAAGGCACACTCCCTGCTCTAGTCAGGTAGTGCTGTCAGGTGTATTGAAAGGATGGTATGAAAAGGATACATTAGTTATGTACTTACTACAATGCTGAATATTTTTATTGTAATCCATCCAATACAACATCCCTCCCTCTGAGACTCTTCTAAATTGATGTTTTTTGAAGGACTTGAGGGATCATATATACTTTCTGTAGTTCATTTTCTTAGGTCATTCCATTTTTAGAAGCAAACTTGATCTGAGATAGCTTCACATACAGGTGCATTATAGGAGCAAAAAAATTAAAGGAACTTGAGACTGGAGCTCTCATTTTGCCACCTCACATCCAACAGGTGGCTCAAAGCGGCCCAAAGACCTATCAGACATATTGCATGGATGAGATTAAAAGGATCCAGTGTTATGGTAAGTAAGTATATAACTGACGTTCAGTGCTTAGGTAGTATAGTTCTCCATTAACCATGTATTTTCTACCTTGGTGAGTATGTAAATGTCTGACAGTAACCACTCTATGCAGTAATTTGTCCCTCATACTTAAGTGATATAGTTCCATTACAACCATGATCTCCCTAACTTATAAAACCCAAATAGACATGCATTCTTCTCAAATCATTTTGTAGGAAGCAGTGATCTGTTGTTGTCTTTTTCATTTGATTCAGCATTTGAGTTATGGGATCCAACCGGATCTGACCTCAGCACTTTTAAAAGCCATGGATCCAGGACTCTGACTCTTCCCCTGCCCATAATCCCTCTCTTCCACCAAATACCTCAGACCTCATTTGCCAGCTGATTAGGAAGGTTGTGTTTTCAAGGGCTGTGATTTCATAACATTGAGATAAGTACTGTTTTTATTTTCTGTGCATTTATAGCAGCCTGTTTCTTACTGTTTTCTTCCCCATCATTGCTTTCTTAAATTATATATATATATATATATATATATATATATATGTATATATATATATATATATATATATATATATATATATGTATATGAGCACTACAGAATCCTGAAAGCCCAAAGTCCTGAAAGTTCAAAATACTGAAAACTCAAAATCCTGAAAATACACAGGATACTAACACTCACTTTATTCCAGCACAAGTACATACAGAAACAACTAAAACACAAACTATATTACTGTTCTCCAAGTATAAGGAGGGGGGAAGCCCCCCTGCACCCCCCATGTGGGGGGCTGTGCCCCCCTCACCCCCTGCTACTTAAATATATAAACTCCAAGAGTGCCCTTAGTATAGTGAAGTGCAATCTCTTGAGTTGATATATTTAAGTAGCAGAGGGTGTGTGGGGTGCATGAGAGCTTGCCCCCCAGCATATAGTTGAAGGGTAATATGTTTCTGCATGTACTTGTGCTGGAATATAGTGAGTGTTGGCATCCTGTGTGTTTTCAGTATTTTGATCTTTTATATATATATATATATATATATATATATATATATATATATATATAGTTATAAGAATATACTTGCTTCATTGTTGATATAAGGTTTGTTTAGATAATTTTGCTATATAGTGCTTCTGCCTTCGTTCTCTTTGCATTACCTTTCCAGTTTTTATGACAGACAAAGTTCAAGGCTTCAAGAATCTTCAAAAGATTTACGGCCTGCTGTCACCCCCTATATCAGAAAAAAATCAATGATCAAGGGTCAGTTAGTACGGGCTTCAAGAATGATCACCATGCAGAGTGATTTTATAGTAGAATGTGAAAACTTGTGTGACATGTTCACACACAGGGGATACCCAGTTGAATTAATTCACAAAATAGTTACTGAAGTTAAAAGTAAGAGGGAAAAAGGAATATACAAACCAATTTTGAGTAAAAGAAGTTCTCCAGTACCTACACAGTTAGATCTTGATTTAATAGACACACTAGTTGAACAAACAGATGACATGAATACTTCATCGGAGGGTTTTGGTCCCATAAACACAACAAAAAAGGAATATCAGTTATATTTTGACATTCAACTTAAGAGCAAAAGAAATTATGGGTATCTTGAAAAAGAATTGGTATTTGTTTACAACTGACAGAGACATTTTTCACAAAGTAGGACCATCTCCGGTTATCACATACAGAAAGGGTAAAAACTTATTCTAGAAGGTCGATTTAATAACACACACAGGACAGTGGGTATGTCACCATGTGAGATGTGCAACTATTGCAAATATATTGACGTTGGCAATAAATTTGTGATCAGAGATAGGAACTATACATTGAAAAACAGATTCAACTGTAATTCAAGAGGTATAATTTATCTAGCCCAATGTCAACTATGCCCAGCTTTCTATGTGGGCAAAACTGACAGGAGATTACGAGATAGGATATACAATCACGTATATGCAATTGGTAAACGCAAACAAGAGAAAGCACTGGCAAAACACTGTATGGAACAGCCAAATCACTTATTTAAGTTTAACGTTATTGAGCAAATTCATGACCAAGAAAATAATATTCAAACTATGTTAAGGGGTGGTTCAAGTTCACTATTTTTAGAAAAGATTGAACTGTTATGGCAACTATGTTTAGACGCATGCCGACCACCAGGATTGAATGAAATTTACTCAGACTTGTATATTAAAACTTAGAAATTGGTTACGGTAAGGTTAGAACTAATTTTTTGCCCTAACAGATGTGCATACCCACTTTTGTAGGGATTAGAATATTAGTTGATGCCATAGTGAGTAGTTATACTACTGGGTACTTATGTTGCTCACTTGTAGACTATTTTTCATGCTTGCTACTTTAAGCATGCACTATTTAACGTCATATTGTCATTTTGCACGAAAATAATACTACTCTATAATCATTTAGAGTAGATACATAATGTACTAATAACTGCTTTACAAGTTGATGACACTTGTAGTACACACAACAAAGTGCACCAGTAACGCAGTATGATATTTCGTTTCATTTTAGGTTTCCCATGTTCATTGCGTTTTTCTAAAATATAACATCTTTGCACACTACAGTATCCTACGTACACTACAGCATTTTTGCTTAGATTAGATAAATGTTTTTAGTGTTTTTAATGTTGGTGTAACAATTTTTTACAAATCACATTTTAACCTTTTATGATTTGTATAATGTGGTTGATATGGTGCTTTGAATGACACACATTGCTTCTACTAAGTAGGTTAAAACCATTCAAGGGTTAATGAAAGGAGTATACCTATCACGTGATGGTTAATTACATTTAAATTAGTTGAACCTACGGTGTGTCATTATCTGAAGAAGTCTGTTCATTGACACAGACGAAAAGCGCTTCATTTAGCACCAGTTTGGTTTTTGTTTTGCTGTTTTCAACTTTGCTGTGGATAGCAGCACTCCGCTGCAACTTTGTTACTTGTGGAATCAACATTAAATTTTGTTTGAGTTATGTTTTCTTTGCTCTTGTGGCGTTTCTTGTTTTTCAACATGTTTCTGTATGTACTCGTGCTGGAATATAGTGAGTGTTGTCCTCCTGTGTGTTTTTAGTATTTTGAACTTTCAGGATTCTGTAGCACTCCTCTATATACATACATATATATATATATATATATATATATATATATATATATATATATATATATATATATATATATATATATATATATATAGTTTTAAGAATATACTTGCTTCATTGTTGATATAAGGTTTGTTTAGATAATTTTGCTATATAGTGCTTCTGCCTTCGTTCTCTTTGCATTACCTTTCCAGTCTTTATGGCAGACAAAGTTCAAGGCTTCAAGAATCTTCAAAAGGTTTACGGCCTGAAGGCATAAGATGCCTCAGCAGGACTTGGACTCGCATTGTGTTTATTGCAAGGGGACAGCTCACCTAGTAACAGATTCCGAGGCTTGCTCCTCTTTCGGTTCAAGGGCCATTCAAGGTTGTAGAGACAAACTTGTTTTAAAGGGGTTTGATCCCTCAATCAGAACAGTTAACTCCATTCTCAACATTTCTGCTACTCCCTCTGTATTTTTAGCAAAGACTATGTTGAAATCTAAAAAGAAAAAAACAATCTAAGGAAAAAGAGAAGGACAAATCTAAACAAAGATCAGATAAATCTAGAAAGTAGTCTGTGGTCCCATCAGAACCCTAGGGTCCTGCACTAAAAATGTCTTGACTCTCAGATTAGATCACTGATGCCACCTCCTTATTTTTCCCCAGAGCCAATGAGTCCTCACTTGCATTCTACTTTTATTCAGGAGAAACACTCTTCCAGGCCACCATCAGTGGCTTCATCCTCCCAGCATGTTTGGTCATTGTGGGGCCTTACCAAAGTGGACTTCACCAGTATGATACAGAGTTTTCTTTGGGCACAAATTCAACTAGCGATTCTCCTGAGTCTATCCACACAGGACATTCTGAGTACAGTTCCAATAACCCCCTCCACTAATTTCTCCAATTCCAGTCTGTCCTTTGGATCCAACTCCCATGGATCCGAGCCTCCTGGGAGCACCCACGTCAGTGCGGAAAGTCCTGTCGACTTTGACTCAGACTGTGTACCTTACTTTCTTGACTCATGCTTTAGGATCAAGAAGAGTCTCAGAACTGAAGCATCAGTGCCAGGGCTTGAGGTGTGGAATTGGTACTGAAATTCTTGGAGCCATATCTCTCCCTCTCTCTTGATGCCTGTACACTAGATAGCTCGGCCCTGATGTCAACTTCAGATCCTCAGTAGATTGGGACAGGGGAGACTCTCTCTTTCATCTTGTCATGATGGTGCCTCTTCAGGCCCAATCTCTACTCTACATTCTAGGCTTTCAAAAGGGTTCTTGCTAAGCCAAATGATGAGGTGCTTTCCTTATGCTTGGCTTCATCCCATCCTCTTTTGGACATTTCATCTTAATCTGCACATCCGCATCAACAAGGACAGTCAGCTTCATTTAGCCCGGGGTCTGTTCAACCCGTCTGATCCCATCCCATCTCTGGAACTCCAGTTGAGGTAGGATCTTAGAAAACCAACATGTAAAAAGAGACATTTAGATTCCTGTTTGGAATCAGTCATTGAAGACACAGACTTTGATGATCAGGATGGGTCCCCAAGATCACCTCTGGAGGACATCACCGTTGGTGACATTTTGGAACTGATGAAGCAGTGACGGTGTTGGTCCAGTGATATGCCCTCCCCTAAAGAGTCTGTTTTCCTCAAGGCTTTTAGAGCTGTCTCTTGTACCACCTGGGTGGTACTGCCTACTGATATACTCATAGACCTAGTAGCTTAGTGGTGTTGGAAGGATCCCGACACAGTGGAGCCAATCCCTAAGAAGTTGGATAAAAGTTTTGTTATAAGTAAGAAGAGAGCATACTGGAGTATGGTGCCTCCATTGATGCCATGGTTGTGGTGGCAGCCACTACAAAAAGAACTCTTTGAACAGAGTACATCTCTCCATCCTCCTAACAGGAAATATGCTGGACAGATTAAGGAAATGGATGTATGCTTATGCTTTAGTGACTTTCAAACTACTGGTTCGGCTAAAGTAGCTGTCCACTGGCATACCTGGATTTGATTGTGTGACTTTGCTGAAGCCTTCAAGATGTCCTTCCTTAATGCTCCTTTTGGTGGCTCACACTCTTTGCACCAAAGGTTAAGAAAACTCACCAGCAGTGGCCAGGATGATAAGACCCATTGTGCAGTTGGAATCTGCTTCCCTACCCCTCAGAGAACCTTCTCCAGAAATCACAGAGGTGCTAAGAAGAAATGGTTCAGGAAGTCTCAAGGGTTCAACCAGGATGCTCCTGCAGACAGATCCTCCCAAGGCAGAGGGTGAGCAATTTCAATGGATGTCATCCTAGAAGAAGAAGAAGTGGACTGCATGATCTAAGCTTTTATGGCATCTTTTCCAAGAAATCCTACCAGCACTCCTGAAGGATTCCCCTACTGCTACACTCTGGAGGCAGCCATGAGACACTTATCCCTGCATCCTCAAGCCTGGCAGACCCATTACATCAGATACATGGGTGCTGTGGATAATCATCAGAGGTGATGTAATACCATTTGTTGAAACTTTCTTAAAGAAAAGAGGATTTCCACAGTACATCTCATCAGCTGGACTGCATAACAGCAGAACTCATAAAACTGATAGAAAAAAAAAAAAAAAAGAGTCATTCAGCAGGTCCCCCCAGACCAGTGCAAGTCTTACATAATATTGTGGTTGACCTCCACAGCTCTCGGTGCTTTTCTCTACATACCCCCATGACCATAGTAACCATTGATACTTCCCTGCTGGGGTGGAGGGCATTTTGAAGGGAAGTCGGTTCAAGGTTCATGGTTAAATTTAGAGGCCACTCTTTTTTTCAATGTCCTGGAGATGAGGGCAGTCCTCCTAGCATTGCAGGCTTTCCAGGACTCTCTCCCCAGAGGTGTTATTTCCATCTCGATGAACAACAAGTTAGTAGTGAATGCATCAACAAGCAGGTTAGAACTTATTCAGTCCGTGTTAGGGGACAAGTTCAGCAAATCCATCCTCTTGCCTCATGAGTGGCCACTCAGTCAAGCAGTGGTGAATCAGCTCTTCAGTCACTGGCGTCAACCATGCTGTGATCCTTTTGCTGCATACCTAAATTACAAGTGGGGAAGCTACTTTACCCTAATCCCTCCACATAGACAGTTGTTGAGAGATGCTGTAGTCCACAATTGACTATCAGGTCTTTTCTGTGCCACCCCCCTCCCTTTTCCTCTGATAACAAAGTTCGTTCAGAAAGCAAGAAGGTGCAATGCCAAAGTAATCCTCATTGCCCCTTTCTCGCCATAGCAGGTATGGTTCCCCTTCATTTGGCCTAATCTACAACATCTTCCCTGGATGCTGAATAACTGTCTAGATCTTCTGACTCACCCATAAGGGCAGCCTCACCTAGACATAGAGACACTGAAGCTAACCATGTGGTTCCTCTAATTCTAATGGTAGTCAAAGTTGCCAGGACTTCCACTCAAGTGGTTCAACTTTTATTAGCATCTCAAAAATTGAGTACCATGAAAGTTTATCTCAGCAAATAGAAGACATTCTCTATATGGGCAGCAGCTATATGGATAAGATCCCTTTTCAGGCCCCCTTCCTTCCATCCCAGATTTCTTGTCTGACTTTTTTCAAAGTTTACAACTTTTCAACAATCAAAGTGCAATTAGCTGTATTTCCAGTTTCCATGTTAGACAATGATCAGATCGCTATAACCTCTCTAAAAATTTCAAAATCCTTTCTAAAGGGAACTTTCTATTAAGACCTCTTGTAAGTGTTCCTATTCCTCCATGGGACATAACTGTCCTGTTTCAATCATTAACAAGCCCCCCTTTTGAACCAGCTTCTTTAGCAGAGTTAAAGTACCTCTCTTGGAATACTTTTTTTTTCTGGTGGCCATCACTTAAGGTAAAAGGATTTTTGAAGTACAAGCACTTTCATGTGAACCTCCTTACTTGATTTTCCATAAGGATAGGATCTGATGCTATCCATGTCATTATTGATCACAGATGGGTCTAGGATCTGACCTTGAATCCGAGCCAGCAAAGGTGAGTGGCAGCTCCTAAGCTCGAGCATCTCCCTTCCCCTTACTTCCTGCTACCCATAATCCTCAGATCTCATTTGCCGCAATCATGGACAGTTGTCTTGCTAAGCAGCTCAAGCACTAATTTCAGATAAGTGACATTTTCTGGATTTTTTTCTGCCTTTCTGGTTCCCTTCTTCTCCTTAGCTTAAATTTTAGTCTACTTTGTGCAGTGTACTGTAGTTTTTGTGCAGTGTACTGTAGTTTTAGTGTAGTTCCTCCCCTCCCCGTTTGGTTTTCTCTGACGTTAGGGTCTCTTCCCACCCTTTTTTCCTCTTCCTCTGGAGAACCTAAAGTTGGTTTCTCCAAAGCTATCCACTCTCACTTCCCTAGTGAATGCATCAATGAGGTTAATCTCTAACTCTGTAGAGGCCACCTCCTGAACGATGGGTACAGGTATTGCCATAAGGAGCCATGCCTGTCTTCACCTTTGGGGGTTTGTGGACAACTTTAAGATGTCCTTTATGAATGTCCCATTTGATGGGTCCACTCTCTTTGGTCCCTCTGTTAAGGACACCGAGACTTGCAGTGAGCAGGAGGGTAAGACCTTGTCAGCGGTCGGGATCAAGTTTTCTACTCCCCAATAGTCCTTCCCTAAGACTCAGAGGGGTAGTAAGAAACTGCGCTTCCACAAGACAGTCTTCCTTCCAGGATACTTTGCAGGAATCCTCCTCTTTCGGCCAGGGAATGGGACCCGATGGCATGAGCTGCCCTAGGGGCATAGGTGGGTCTGCAGAATCAGGGATTCTGAATACCCTTCTCAGAGAAGCCCCAGCAGCACTCCTGAAATGCTGCCCAAATGTCCTGCCATGGAGGCAGTCAGAGGTCATATATCTCTGCATCAACTGGCCTGGGCAGCCATAACCTCCGACCAGTTGGTGCTAAACATCATGTCCAGGAGTTACATCATTCCCTTCGAACATCCTCCTCTGTTACAGAAATCGCTTCCTGATGTTCCACCTCACCAAAGGGAGTCGGCTGTCTTAGAGGTGCAAGACCTTCTTCAGAAATAGGCCATCCAAAAGGTCCCAGCAGGACAACAAGGATGCGGGACTTACTCTCAACCAAAACGAACAAGAAACCTGCGTCCCATTCTGGACCTCAACCAATTAAATTTGTCGGTCAAGAAGTTAAAGTTCTGGATGGTCACTCTTCCATCCTGTCTGCCTCTTTTGCGCAAGGACGATTGGATGTGCTCAGTAGATCTGAAGGACGCATACTATCACATAAAGATAGATGCTCCAGGAGATTCCTGTGCTTCTGGTTAGGGCCAATCATTATCAGTTCAGAGCCCTCCCCTTTGGTCTTACCTCAGCCCCCCCCCTGGGTGTTCACCAAATGTATGGCAGTGGTTGCAGCCCATCTCTGGCTGCAGGGACTTCAGTTCTTTCTGTACCTGGATGATTGGCTCCTTATGGCTCCCACAAAGCATTGCCTTTCCCAAGTAAGGGATTTCACCCTGTATCTCTTTCAAGCACTTGGCATAATTGTCATAATTTTGTAGTCTCACCTACTCCCATGTCAGACACTAGAGTTCATAGGTATGGTTCTTGACATGGTGTAGGAGACTGCAGCCCTTTCCCAGTGCAGAATAACCACAATCCAGGAACAAGTCATCTCTCTTCTGGATTGGGACAGTGCCCCTGCCCATCTCATCCTGCAGGTTCTTGGATCGATGGCAGCAGCCATTCAGTTAGTCCTCCTCACCAGGTTTCACATGCGGGTCCTCCAGTGGACTCTGCGGGTACAGTGGTTGTCTAGTCTTCACCCCATATCGACCTTAGTTCGAATCTCTCGGGTCAGCAGACATCACCTGACCTGGAGGGTCCAGACCAGGGATCTCCTGCTGGGGAGACCCTTCTGCCTACCACAACCCCAAGCCACAGTGATCACGGATGCCTACTTGTTGGGGTGGGGTGGGGGCATTTCCAGGAATGGACGGTCCAAAGCACGTGGTCTTTGTTGGAGACCAAGTTGCACATCAATGTCCCCGATATGAGAGTAGTCCTACTAATGTTGCAAGCCTTCCAGGACTTTCTCCCACTCAGGATGGTGACAATTCAGACAGACAACATGGCTATGGTCTGGTATGTCAACAAACCAGGGGGAACACAATCTTACCCTTTGTGCCAAGAGGCCGTGAGAGTTTGAGAATGGGTGATGGCCGCTGGCTGCTTTCTTCTTGCAATGCATATTCCCGGCGATTCCAACGTTCTAGCAGACAAGTTGAGCAGGACCATCCTGAGTCCCCATGAGTGATCCCTGAAACACTCAGTGGCAGATTGGATCTTCTGTCAGTTGGGATTTCCATGCTGTGACCTGTTTGTGTCCCCAGCCAATTTCAAGTTCAGCAGATTCCTTGCCCTGATCCCCCCTCCAGGGGTGTCCCCCAGGGATACTCTGATTTATGATTGGCCACTGGATCTCCTCTATGCTTATCTTCCAATGCCCCTTATTCCCAGAGTGCTACAGAAAGCCTATTGCCTGAAGGCTCAACTCATCCTTGTTACCCCCTGTTTGCCTCGACAGACATCATTCCCCCTCCTATGGTCTCATCTGATGTATCCACCTTGGATATTAGATCCAGTTCAGGATCTTATGTCCCACCCATGGGGACTATCCCTTCCTGATCTGAAGTCCTTGACACTGACAGCTTGGTATGTCCAGTTCTGATAATCATCAGCCAGACAAATTTGCCTTCACCAGTGAAGGATATCATTTTGGCCTCCCAGAAGCCCTCTACAAAAAAGGTTTATTCCAGAAGTGGAGGAGGTTCTCTATTTGGGCTCATCAAAGGGACATGGATCCCTTTTCAGCTCCGCTTGATGATATTTTGTCCTTCCTCTCTGGCCTTTTTCAACAAGGGGCAAGTTTTTCTATGATTAAGCTCAAATTGGCAGCTATATCTAACTTTCATTTGGAAGTCTGTTCTATCTTCTCTTCTAGGTTATGCAAAGTCTATCTAAAAGTGGTATTTTTGCTTAGGCCTCCCATCAAAGACCTCTCTCCTCCATGGGATCTTACTGTGGTGTTGCAGTCCCTGACACTACCTCCTTTTGCACCTGTTGCAACATGTGACATCAAGCTCTTATCTTGGAAAACTGCTCTTTTGGTGACGATTACCTCTGCCAAAAGAGTCTCTGAGTTACAGGCGCTTTTTATAAAACCTCCTTTTTTGGTTTTCCATAAGGATATGGTTTCCCTCAGAACCAGTCCTTCTTTCATTCCTAACGTGGCTTCGGAAACCTAATCTAAACCAGTATATCCCTGTCTTTTTTCCCAGTTTCTCCAAAAAAAGGTGAATACCAGATTCATTGTCTAGATGTGCATAGGCAGTTACGCTTCTACCTAAAGAGGACTGAGGACTTTTGAAAATCAGATCAGCTCTTTGTGGCCTTCTCTCAATTTCCAAAGTGTCCATATCTCGTTAGATTGTTTCTTGCATAGACCACATTTATCAGATCAATCATAAGAATCTTTCTAGACCTCTTAAAGCCCAGTCTACTAGGTCAGTGGCTGCGTCTTCAGCGTTCTGGGCTAGAACTTTCTTAGACGGCATTTGTGTTGCAGCTACTTGGTCAACCCCACCCCCAAAACCTTTGTATCTCACTACAAGTTGGATTTGGTATCCAGGGGTAGGGCCTCGTTTGGTTATTCTGTGCTCCGGCATGTCCTTCCGTGAGACCTCTCAGGGTTTTCAGGTAGCTGGGGACTCTGACCCATTCAATATCAATAATGACATGGATAGCATTAGATAAAGAGTTATATACTTACATGACTTGGAATCTGTGCTATCCATTGTCATTATTCATCATGTTCCCACCCTCCGTCCCCTCCTTCTGGTGGCCAGGAGAGTATTGGGGCAGTTTCGTGCGAGTATGCGATCTTGTTACCAGGGTGGAATTGTCCCAGATGGGACTAGTATCTAGCAAACTCGATCTGAGGATTGTGGGTAACAGGATGTAAGGGGAGGGGAGGAGCTGGAGCTTAGGAGCTGCCGCTCACTTTTACCGGCTCAGATCCGAGGTTGGATCCTAGACCCATCCATGATGAACACTGGATAGCACAGATTCCAAATTATAGTAAGTACATAACTTTTTTTCTTTGGGAATGAATCCTATGTTCATTCTAAAAGTGGAATCTGAAATTATCATAAATCGAACCATTAATTTAGCTGTATTTTCCCACGATTTTCTAACTAAGGAGAATATACTCTGCATCTATTATATGTCCATAGACAGTTTAGAATTTATCTCCATACGACTAAAGATTTCAGAAAATCTGGTCAGCTGTTTGTAGTCTTTTCTAAAACCAAGCTAAACTAGAATGTTTCAAAAGTCGCACTGTATAGCTTTTGTATACAAAATATTTGAACTCTTTTTAGATAAAAAAAACAAGAGCTCATTTAACAACATCCGTTGCTACTTCTACTGCCTTTATGCAGAGAGTACTTATTGATGAAATCTGTGCTGCAGCAACTTGGTCCACAGTTCACACATTCATTACTCATTATAAGATGGATGTATAGTCAAGATCCCATACATCTTTCAGCTCCGCCATTCTCAGGAATATCCATCCTTGATACCTCCCAGGTTTGTGGCAGGTAGGGAATCTGTCCCAAAAGTTGAATTGGGTGAAAAAAGACATCATCGGATACAAAAGTTACCATAATAACAGATCCATGTTGTCTTCTTTTTTGTCCAGTTCAACATTCCTCCCTACTTCCCTTACCACGTTTTTTCGCTGGTGCTCCTCTTTGATCAAATGCACCTAACCAGCTGCCTTGTCATTTCACAACCTTAATTGGTTGTTTTTCTGCAGGCCATATTCTTGTATGGGATTCAGATGATCTGATGTCAATTTTCATTCATTTCTCAAACATTGGGTTCAGATTCAATCCTTGGCTCCAAATCAGCCATTATTTTCAGCTGGTGGCCACTTGAAACTCTCTAGCTCCTCCCTTACCCACAATGCTCTCTATCACTAACCTCCCCAGATCTTGTTTGCTGCTTTTCTGAAAAGATTTGGTCGCTGTGAGCTCTTGAGCTAATTATTTTAGATAAGTTTGATATAGCTTTCTTTCTTCCAAAAATGATATTTCAAGTTACCTCCCTTTCTACATTTGTGTAATTATTATTTTCTTTATCTGGTAATTTTTCTTCTGTCTCTTTTTACACTTTCTACTGTAGCTCCAATTACCATTGCTGGTATCCCTTCCTTTTTTTCTAATTATTGTCAGTTTAAAAAAATGGAAAAAGAAAAGAAAAAAAAAAGATTTCTCTCTCTCTCTTTTCTTTTCTATTTTCCTGGTTGCAAATATGTCAGAAAAACCTTCAGAGTTTAAAAAATGTGGGAAATGTGGTCACAAGCTTCCTTTATTGGACACATACAATTGGTATGTTTATTGTGGGTCTGTGTTAAATCATTGAACGGTTAAAAAAGTGAATGATGATTTATTGAACTCATGTAAGTGAAAGCTTACAATCTCAAATGCTTAGAACAGATTTAAAACAGTACATAAAGTGGGGTGCTGTGCCCCCCACACCCCCCTACTTAAATGTACCAACTCCGAGATCGCACTACAGTCACAAAAACAGCAAAGTAACGGAAGTGGCCAAACAATTTCTTTCCCAGCGAAAGAATTTGCTTATATGCCGTTTCGCTATTTTGCCTTTTCATGCTTTCAAGTTCGATCAAGACACATTCAAAAGAATGCATCTTCGATCATTTAATAGGAACCAATTTATTGTTTGGGACCTGACCATCTTAAAGTGGATTGCTTTATCTGCAGTTTGTTTAACCCAAGAGCAGTTGTAGGGAGGAATGTTGAGTTTAAAAAATGTGGGAAATGGTCACAAGCTTCCTTTATTGGACACATACAATTGGTATGTTTATTGTGGGTCTATGTTAAATCATTGAACAGTTAAAAAAGCGAATGATGATTTATTGAACTCATGTAAGCGAAAGCTTACAATCTCAAACGCTTAGAACAGATTTAAAACAGTACATAAAGTGGGGTGCTGTGCCCCCCACACCCCCCCTACTTAAATGTACCAACTCCGAGATCGCACTACAGTCACAAAAACAGCAAAGTAACGGAAGTGGGCAAGCAATTTCTTTCCCAGGGAAAGAATTTGCTTATATGCCGTTTCGCTATTTTGCCTTTTCGTGCTTTCAAGTTCGATCAAGACACATTCAAAAGAATGCGTCTTCGATCATTTAATAGGAACCAATTTATTGTTTGGGACCTGACCATCTTAAAGTGGATTGCTTTATCTGCAGTTTGTTTAACCAAGAGCAGTTGTAGACTGCAAAAACAAATTGATCTTGAAAGGTCTGCTTCCCTTGTTTTTTTCCAAGGAGATATCTGGGGCTCAACTCCCTAGATCTTACAGAAACAACCAAAGAGAAAGGTCTTCAGAACCATTGGACTCTTCAACTTCCTTGGATCCAATGTCTGATCTGGCCCATAAGAAGCCCAAGAAGTTGGATACGAAGCATTCAGCTTCTGACAAGCCGGCATCAGATACCAGATCAGATCCAAAGACCCTCCCCCGTAGAAGGTATGTATTCATTGATCTGGTGCCTTCAAGAGTCCCCTCACCTTTTTTGGAGACATGCCAGCATTCCAGATCCCCCTTGGTCACCTCATCCTCTCGTTCTTCCTGAAGCCTGACAGAAGCTGATATGGATAGAATGATGATTAAGTTTCTCTCTGCACAGATCCAGATAGGTGTTCTTCTATCTCCTACCCCTTCAGGTCAGGAAGCTCTTACCAGCTCTACAGATCCCTATTATGACTCCTTCTCTGATCTGACCTGTGGCTTTGGAGCCCTTGGATCCAAGTATACTGGGATTGTCTGTTTCAGATCCAAAGAACATTGCCACCAAGAAGGAACTCATAGAACAGAGTTCTACTCCCCATAAAACTAACAGAGAGTCAAGGGATTGGACAGATTTGGGAAGCGTGTTTATGCTTCATTAACATTTGCTCTCAGATTGCTAAATTATTTGGTGCACTTCACTAGATTGCAGAGAGATTTGGTTAAGGATCTCTCAAATCTCTCACTGGGACCAGTACTACTGAGGCTTAGACTTCTGTGGTCTCACAGTTGGCTACCCCACAGTCCATTGAAAATTCGTCCTTGATGCTCATATCACATGCGGCTAAAGGTACCTCAGGGGCTGTGGGTTCAGGTATTTCCATTAGGAGGCATGCCTGGATGTGCTTGTCTGACTTTGCAGAGCCCTTCAAGTCCTCTTTCATCAGTGCGCCCTTTGACAGAAGTTCTTTGTTTGACCCTAAAGTAAAATACACACTCTCCTGGAGCAAGCAAGATGGAAAGACTCTCTCTGCAGTAGTAGTACATTTTTTGAACCCTCAAAAGATCTTCTCCAGGAATCAAAAAGGAGGTTGAAAGATGTGGTTAAAGAAGTCCCAGGGTCTTTTCCAAGATCCTCGTGGAGATAGTTCCCCCTAGGGGCAGAGGGGGGAACTCAAAAGAAAGGCACTACCCATGTGGCAGCGGAGGCCCCCAGAACCAAAGATCTAGATATTCTTTCTCTAACAGACCCTACCAGTACTCCTGAAAGAAGGCCCGATTGTCTATCTCTGGAGGCAGTCTAGTGTCATTTTTTCCGTTTAACAGAGAGTCTAGCTAGACCTTACAAAAGACACATGGATGCAGAGGATTATTTCCAGAGTTTATATAATTCCCTTTTCCCTACCACCCTCACCTGTATGTAGAATTCTCGATGTTCCACCAAGTCAGAGGAAAGCAGCAGCAGAAGAAATAGAAAAGCTGCTAGAAAAGAGAGTCATCCAGTAGGTCCCACCAAACCAGATAGAATCCAGAACTTACTCAAGATTCTGTTTAGTGCCAAAGAAAACAGGAGACTGGAAACCAGTTTTGGATCTTGGCAATCTGAAGAAGTAATTTCTGGCAACAAGTTCTGGATGGTCACGGTTCAATCTGTTTTGCCTTTCCTGCACAAGGATGATTGGATGTACTCACTAGATCTTCAGGATATGTACCATCGCATAAAAATGAACAGGTGATCCAGGAGATTTCTATGCTTCCAGATGGGAGTCCGTCATTACCAGTTCAGAGCTCTGCCCTTTGGCCTCATCACAGACCCCAGGGTGTTCACCAAATGCAGGGCAGTAGTAGCAGCTCACTTCAGACTGCAGGGATTCTGAATGTTTCCATACCTGGACAACTGGCTCATAAATGCTCCGACCAGGCATCTACTGATAAAAGCCCAAGATCAGGTACTCCAGACGTGCTTCTTACTGAGATTATCATAAATTACAACAAATCTGTTAGAACTGTCTCAGATTTTGGAATTCATAGGGATGATCTTCAACATAGTATCTGTCTTCCCTTGCCAAAAGTACACACTATCCAATTCCGGGTCGGAAAGACAATTCAAAATTCCTCAGCTTCGGCCCACTTGATATTTCAAGCCTTAGGATCAGTGTCTGCAGTGATAGTTCTAGTCCCACTGCCAAGATTTCATATGATGATTTTGCAACGGATGTTAGCAACTCAATGATCCATTCTTCATCAGCATATGTCCACTCAGATAAAAATTACTCAAGGGTGCAAGACATATCTTTGGTGGTGAATCCACTCAGATCAGGTTCTACAAGGCCGTCCTTTCATTCTACCTCAACTCACTACCATAGTGACCACAGACGCATCCCAGATTGGGTGGGGGGGGGCACTTCTTGGGAAAAACAGTTCAAGGCACATGGTTCCTCCAGAGAGGCCAAGGCCAGCTTGCATATCAATGTCCTGGAAGTGAGAGCAGTGCTCTTAGCTTTGCAGGCTTTCTAAGACTCTCTCCCTTTCAGGACTGTTGCAGTTCAGACAGACAGCATGTTTGTCATATGGTACATCAGCAAACAAGGAGGAACCAGATCTTAACCCTTGTGTCGAGAAGCTCTCAGGGTTTGACAATAGGTATTCCATTCCAGCCGATTTCTGATAGCAATGCATATTCTGGGGAAATCCACCATGATAGCAGACAAGTTGAGCAGGTCCATTCTACTACCTTACAAGTGGTCTGTCAACAAGAAAGTGGCAGAAATTATTTTTCACCAATGGGGCCAGACATGCTGCAATCTATTTGCATCTCCCCTAAACAAGTGCAGCAGGTTCTTTGCCCTAATCCCTCAGCTGGGGAGTCACCGAAAGCTGATGTCCTACACAATTGGCCTCCTGGTCTCCTCTGTGCCTGTCCATCAACACCCTTAATCCCCAAGTCCCTACAGAAAGCATCCCAGTTGAAGAGCAAAGTCATCCTCATTGCCCCTTACTGACCTTGACAAATTTGGTTCCCCTTTCTTTGACCTCACCTAATCCACCCTCCCTGGATTCTGGATCCAGTTCCCGACCTTCTGTCTCACCCGACAGGCATGATTCACCCAGATATCTCAAACCTAAAAATGACTGCATGGTTTGTCCACTTCCTTTGATAGCCAGACAGTATTCTCCCTCTTTCCCTTTCCATCATATACTTTTGTCTTCCTACAAGGCTTTCACAAGAAAACTTTACTGAAGTAGGTGGAAGAGATTTGCCTTTTGGGTGCAACATAAGCATATTGACCCTTTTTCAGCACCAGTGCATAGTGTCTTTGAATTTTAATAAAAATATTCCACAGAGGATCCAGTTCCTCAACTATTAAAATACAGCTAGCTGCCATTTCTAATTTCCATATGGGGATTGAAAACTCCTCATTAACTGCATCAAAACTTTTAAGGCCTTTTTGAAAGGTACCCTTCTTTTGAAACCCCCTTATAAGAATCCTACTCCGCCATAGGACTTAAATTTAGTGTTGCAGGCCTTAATTCAGTCTCCCTTTGAACCAACAGCAAAATGCAACCTAATGTTTTTGATCTAGAAGGCTATATTTTTGATGACCATCACATCTGCCAGAAAATTGTCAGAGCTTCAAGGATTGTTTGCTAAACCTACTTGCTTGATATTTCACAGGGATAGGGTAGCTGTATGAACAAATCCTTCCTTCCTAAGTGGTGTCAGAATCCAACCTTAACTAGTCTATTAATCTCCCAGTCTTCTTTTCAAATTTTACAAATAAAGGAGAATATATGTTAAACTTACTGGATGTGCATAGAAAATTACATTTTTACTTACATAGAATGAAGGTTTTCAGGAAAACAAATCAATTAATGTTATGTTGTCCTATCTCGCCTTCATTCTTACATGTGTGTTCGGAACTGATCCTCGGCTCTGACTCGGCCAATTACAGAAACTCAAAGTCTCTAAGTTAGCTTGTGGCAGGTTAGGTATCCCATCATGCAATGGTATCAATCCCCAGATCTCATTTTCCGCTTTACGAGTTCAGAAGTGCTCTTCATGGCCGTGGCTAAGTTAAACTTTTTCTTCTGTGTTTTCATATATATAGCTTGTCTTTCTTAAACAGAATATAGTTACAATACTTTTTCTTAGATAATAGTTAATCATAGATATTGTTAAATAGTTGTCGCTGGTTTGTCAGCTGTTTGGCCTATGTTTTTTTCCGCAGGCCTGTTTTGTCGGTATCCCATAGTGGTAGTTTAGATTGTTTCTATTTAGAATTTGCTATTTCTTCTTGTTGAGCCCCTTTGTCAGCTCTTTACTAGCTTTGATAAGTCTCTATTTCCATTGCAGGCCTTACTATATTTTAGTCTGTTTGTTTGGTATTAGCTTTCTGCCTGTGTGTGTGTGTTTGTCTAGGCTTAGGTAACTTAGTTAACTGTTTCCAAGGGCTAGGCCCATTTAAGTTAGAGGGCTTAGTCCTCTATTAATCTTGCCTTTTCTATTTATAGTGTAGTGTGTTCTTTTCCGATTCTTGGCAGGGCTAGGCCCGTTTAAGTTAGAGGACCTGGTCCTCTCATTGGCATTTACTACATTTTACTGTGGTGTATTATTTTTTCCTCTTTTCAGTAGTTAGGGTCCATTTTAGTTAGAGGACCTAACTAATTCCTCTTTGTACCTTATAGCGTATTTCTGCCTTTGCTACAGTGTGACAATTATGTCTAAGACATCTAAAGAGAAGGATCATAAACCTTCGGGTTTTAAGAAATGTCAAAAATGTATTCAGAAAATGTCCATAATGGATGGGCATGGTGTCTGTGTCTACTGTTAGGGGCCATTCACTTACAAGAGACTTGTACTTTTTGTCACTTATTTAGCTCAGGAGTCCTTCAAGAAAGGAAAAGCAAACTGATTTTGAAAGGTCTCCTGAAACCATCCTTTCAGGAAGATTTACGTAGTTCTTCTTCCTCACAATCCACAAAGTCTCACTCTAGCTGGAAATAAAAGACTGTTAAAAGGTCAGCTCCAGTGTCCTCTGAGAAATCTGGACCTCCTGAGAATATACCAAAAAGTACTAGGATTCCCAACCTCATTGGCTCCACTGCCTTTGGAGCCAACTGAGATTATTACAATTGACATGCCTATATTGGCCCCAAGAACTTCGGAGCTGAAAAAGGATTCATTAGCTCGGAGCCAGTCAATGGATATTCCACCAGTCTCCCCTACTCTGAGAACACTTATTTTTCAAAGATCTTGCTCTGCAACCCTTTGGATAAAGATGTGGAGATGGTGGTGCGCAGACACTTGAAAGTGTCGGGGTTGGCAAATTTGATCTCAGCTCCTGCCCAGCTGGCTTCGGAATGTCCAAAGCTTTGACATCCACTACTATTCCTCCTCCGAGCCATACCAGTCAGTCAGAGCCAGAATATCCAGTACCATTTGCAGTAGAACCTTCAGCTCTGGCACCCCATGAGGCCTTACCAGAACTGATATCTGCTCTGACACTCTCAGTGCCATTCGTAGTGTCTAGGAGCCGAAGTTCACCGGTTGGCCCCAAGGGAGATTCTCGGACCCAATCCTCTTCGGTTCCGAGTCTATCTCTCGGTGCATTGGCTTGACTGAGCTTGGTTCCTACATCGGCTTCAGAGCCGATCTCCCAGGAACCGGAGGCTACCTCTGCTTCTTTGGAACCGGTGATGTCCTCGGAACCAGGGGATTTGGCCTTTGAGCTGATGAGGAGGTGTACTGGTGAAATCTACAGCTCTATGCAAGGATGCTGATGCTCTTCCCCCAAAAACACTGGCTTCTGTCTTGGCAATACCATATCCACAGGACAGCAGAGAGCTGCAGCCTCTGGGTGATCGCCATTCTTCTGCGACCTCCCCGGAATACCCTTCTGAGGAGCCTCCTCGGAAGAAAACATGGAAGAGGAAGCATGTAGACTCCCCCGATGAGTCTGTCACCTCTGATACTGACCTCGAGGAGTCAGAAGAGTCTTCACAGTCGTCCTCTGATGATACTTCCTTTACAGATATCCTTGAGATCCTAAAACAGAGAGGCATTCTGATGAGGAGTCAGTTTACCTGAAGGCTTTTGGATCTCAACCTTCAGTCTCTTGGATGTCTCCGCCTTTCAACGAGCTCATGGACTTGGTCAATCGAAAGGCATGGGAATCACCTGACATGATGGGGCCAGTCCCTAGGAGGCCAAAAAAGTTTTTGTCAGTCCCCAAGGACTGACTAAAGGTGTGCCGGTAGATGCTATGATGGTGGCAGTAGCCACCAAGAAGGAGCTTGTTATCTGTCCATCCGCTGAACATAGAGTCACGAACAATGGACAGATATGAGAAGCATGTTTTTTCTTCAGCAGCTTTTACCCTTAGATCGCCGAATTATCTTACCCATTTTACAAGTCTTCAGAGAGATCTTCTGAAGGAACTAGGAGATACTCTACAAGGTACTGCAATTGCGGGGGTACCAGAAAAGGTTACCACTCAGTTATCCACCTAAAACTCCGTAGTGAATTCCTCCATGAGACTGATACCATTCGTTCCACATCAACCTGTTGCTACTGTGACCACAGATGCTTACCAGATGGGGGGGGGGCATTACTTTGGAAAGACAGTCCTAGGCATATGGCAAGAACACTAGCCCCATTTGCACATCAGTGTTATAGAGATGAGACCAGTACTTCTGGTGTTGCAAACACTCCACAACTCTCTTCCTCTAGGGATGATTGCGGTCCATTCAGACAATATGTCAGTGGTGTGGTATATAAAACAGGGAGGAACCAGATCATACCCACTTTGTCAAGAGGCTCTGAGGGTTTGGCAGTGGGAAATCTCTTCCCAATGCTTTCTAGTAGCAACGCACATCCAGGGAAAGTCCAGTGTGATAGCCGACAAGCTCTGCAGGGCAATATTGATGCCTCAGGAGTGGTCTCTAAATCAGAACATAGCAGAAGTGATATTCCACAATTGGGGCCAGCCTTGCTGCAATCTTTTTGCATTCTTATGAATGCCAAATGCAGCAGCTACTTTGCCCTAATTCCCCCTCCGGGGGAGACACCGAGAGACGCACTTGTTCACAATCGGTCCTTGGGACCTCTTTATGCTTTTCCCCCGTTTCCCCTCATACCAAAAGTCATTCAGAAAGCAAAATCCTTGGGAAGCAAGATGATGCTCATTGCTCCATATTGACCTCATCAGATTTGGTTCCCCTTTCTCGGGCCTCATCTACTGGAGGATCCATGGATTCTGGACCAAGTTCCAGACCTGCTGACACATATGTCAGGCATGCTCGATCCTTCTCACCACACCCTCAACTTGACAGCTTGGCTGCACCATTTCCAACTTTAGTCAGGCTTCAGGATTTCACTCCAGCAGTAAAACACATTTTGATAGCCTCTCATAAGGTTTCTACCAGAAAACTATATGCTAGTAAATGGAAAAGATTTTCTTTTTGGGCGCAGACCAGAAAAAATAGACCCCTTCGCTGCCCCAGTTTCTACAATTTTGGATTTTCTTTTGGAACTCTTCCAACAAGGCTCAGACACTGCTACAATTAAAGTCCAGCTAGCAGCCATCTCCAATTTCCACTTAGGACAGCATACACCTAACTTGATGGCACATAGACTGTAAAGCATTTTTGAAAGGCACTTCCTTATTGAGACCTCCATTTAAAGAACCTGTCCCTCCTTGGGACTTAAACTTTGTCCTATCACACTTAACCTCACCACCCTTTGAACCTTCTTCCACATGCGATCTAAAGTTCCTCTCTTGGAAAATAATTTTTTTGGTAGCTATAACCTCAGCTAGGAGTTTCAGAGCTACAAGTTCTTTCAAACCACCCTATTTGATTTTCCATAAAGACAGGGATCTGAAGTAGTTAACTTCATTTGTGCAGCAACCTATGGGAATCGGATCCGACTTCGGATCCAAGCCGGTAGTTTTCAACAGCTTAGATCCGAACTCCAAGCTCCTCCCCCTACCCATAATCCCCTGCCAACCCTGACTGACCTCAGATCTAGTTTGCCGCGGTTTAACCAACGGCAGCTCGATCTTGAGTTCCAGGCAGTAGAGGTTTTTTGTGAGAAAAATTTAACTTTTTCTTTCTCTTTTCTATCATACTTGGTTGTGAGTGCTTTTAGGTCCCTTTTTGACTAAAATCCTCCCTAGCTTAACTTTATATTTTTTGTAATTAACCTCCCCCTTCCCTCGTGGTTCCGTTAGGGTTGTGTGTGCATGTTTGGGGCCTAACGTGTGTGGCTGTCCTTCTTTATTTAAAATGTCTGAGGCCCCAAAGCCTATTTTTTTTTTAAGTGCACCGAGTGTGGCCATAAGCTGTCCCCGGCGGATGGCCACACTCGGTGCTTGCTGTGCCTTGGGGTTGAGCACCTCTCTTCTGGTTGTTCCATTTGTGCGGCGTTCAACCCCAGGGCACTTAAGGACCAGAGGTCTAAGCTGATTCTGGCGGGTCTTCTGCCCCCGGATTTGGCTTCTACCTCCGGTCCTTCCATAGCTCCCGCTGTGGCGGCTGCCACTCCTGCTTCCCTCCCCCCGGCCGGGACTCAACCTCCCACCTTAGGCCCGGAGGAGAGGGAGGCTAGGAAAGAGAAAAGAAGGGAGAAACACCACAACCGGCGGGCCGAGGCCTCCACTTCGGCCCCCCCGGCTAAGCAGTCTTCTCCCTCCAGGACTTCTGGGTCTCTTCCTTCTCGGATCCGGTCTCCTTGCTTATCACCGGGTCCTGAGGAGGAGGAGACCCGATCTCCCTCGAGGTCATCGAGGCGGCACTGCCGTCCCGCCTCGGTGGCCTCATCGAGATTGACCCGAAGCCTCACGGATGCAGATTTGGACCGGATAATGAGAAGATTCCTCCAGGCCCAACTACAGATGGGAGTGCTCCTGCCTCCCCCCCCTGCAGGGGGGAGCTCGACCCCTTTCTTTGCCCCGATAGCTCCTTCTCCGTCCTGCTTCCCGGGCTTGGAGTCTTCGGAGCTGGGCAGCCTTGGAGCCGGGGGTGTGTCGGCACCGATAGTCTCGGGTACTTCGGCGCCGACACTTCCCTCGAGTCTTTCGGGTCCATTTTCTTCGGATCTGAGCTCTCGGAGCCGAGGGCTGAGCTTTGGATCCAGGGGTATCAGTATGCCTTCGGCTCCATCCAGGTCGGAGCATGCTGGTCCCTCGGATCTGATCGCTTCGGCACCACCCCGATCCATCCATCGGATCCGAGTGAGGGTCTGCTTTCGGATCCTAGAGAGAGCAGCTCTCCCTCGGCATTTGACGTGGTGGAGAGGGCTCTGTTGAGAGATTCCAGGCCCCTGGCCCTTGCCATGGCTCCACCCTGCACTCCTTCTCTGTTGGGCCTGACTTCCATCACCCGGCCCCAGGGACAGCCTGCTTTGACGTCCCAGGTCGTTCCTTTGGAACAAGACGTTGCTGGTGAGACCTCCTTGGACAGCCCCCCTCTGAGGAGGTTCCTCACAAGCGAAAGTGCAAGAGGAGGCACCTGGACTCCCCTGAGTCCTTGACTGAGGACACGGATTTGGAGGAAGGGGAAGGCTCCCCAAGATCACCCCCCGAAGATGTCTCTTTTGGTGACATCATGGAGATTTTCAGGATAAGGGGGGGGTGGTCTGCCCCAAAGCCTACCTTGGATGAATCCGTGTTCCTGGAGGCGTTTGAAGCAGGCCCGTCTACCTCTTGGGTGTCCCCTCCGGCTGACCCCCTGGTAGATTTGATTACTACCAGGGCATGGAAGGAGCCGGACACTGTGGAGCCAGTCCCCAAGCACCCGAATAAAATTCTTAGCCCCTCCCCTCCGACAAGTCCCATTGGAGTAAGGGTCCCCCTGTAGATGCCATGTTGGTGGCTGAGGCCACCAAGAGGGAACTAGCTCAGGAGAGTCCCTCGGTCCACCCCCCGAGCAAAGAGTCTCGGTCGATGGACCATTTAGGTAAGCAGGTTTTTAGTTCGGCTACCTTCTCTGTGAAGTCACTGAACTACATGGCACATGTTCTTCGACTGCAGCGGGACCTAATCAAAGAGTATGCTGCGTCGCCCCCCCGAGTCCATGTCGGCGGAGGACAAACAGTTGCACTCCACCTGGATGGCCACTCTCCGATCTATATCAAACACCTCTATGCGGCTACTGTCCCATGCCACGGAAGGAGCCGCTAGAGCCAGCGGGATTGGGCCTCGTCATGAGGCGTCAGGCCTGGCTCTGTCACTGTGATTTTGCGGAACCCTTCAAGGTGTCTTTTGCTAATGCCCCTTTCGATGGTTCTGCCCTTTTTGGCAAAACCATTCGTGATACTTTGGTCCAGAGCGAGAAGGACTGGAAGACGTTGTCTGCCATCGGAGCCCGCTTCTCTGCTCCCCAGAGGTCCTTCTCCAAGAACCAAAAGGGACAGAAGAAGATGTGGTTCCGGAAGTCGCAACAGTCCCGCCCTGCTCCGGACTCCCAGCCCTTCCGCGGCAGAGGAGGGCAGGATGGATGCCACCCTAGAGGCAGAGGGGGCCTGAGGAACTTTGGATCCAGAGAACCTTTCTCGGACCAACCCACGCAACACCCCTGAGGGGTTGCCCAACTGCTCCACTCTGGAGGCAGTCGGGGGGCATTTCTCAAAGCACCTAGCAGCTTGGGAGTCCATCACGACAGACCGCTGGGTGCTTCGCATCATATCCAGAGGATATCAGATCCCCTTCTCTGTTTACCCACGCAGCCCCAGATACCTCCCCGATGTCCCACCCGATCAGAGGGAGGCCGCAGCAACGGAAATCCAACAGTTGCTGGAAAAAAGAGCCATCCAACATGTTCCCCCAGACCAGTGCGGGTCAGGTTTTTACTCCAGGTTCTTCTTGGTGCCAAAAAAGATGGGGGACTTAAGACCAATCCTCGACCTCTCCCCCCTGAACCTGTCCGTAAACAAAGAGACATTCCGCATGGTCACCCTTCAATCCATTCTCCCCCTCTTGCGGGAGAACGACTGGATGTGCTCTATAGATCTCAAGGATGCGTACTACCACATTCTGATGGACAGGTGATCCAGAAGGTTCCTCCGCTTTTGGTTAGGAGCCAGTCATTACCAATTAAGGGTCCTCCCCTTTGGTCTCACCACAGCCCCCAGGGTGTTCACCAAAGTGTTAGCGGTGATAGCGGCCCACCTGAGGCTCCAGGGAATTCAGGTTTTCCCATACCTGGATGACTGGCTCCTGACCGCCCCGACAAGGCATCTACTCTGCGCAGCCAGAAACTACTTTCTTCGTCTAGCTCCCCGGCTGGGGATCACTATCAACATAGAGAAGTCATCTCTTGCCCCGTCTCAGACCATAGACTTCATAGGGGCCAGATTAAACACAAACAAGCTCCTAGCCTTTTTGACCACAGACTGGCTCCGAATCCTGAGGCTACATGTGCGGGCCATTATACAATCTCCAGCTCCTCGAGCGGAATTGGTCCTGAGGGCTCTAGGTTCAGTGGCGGCGGCAATCAATCTATTGCCAATGGCGTATTTGAACATGAGGATCTTACAGTGGACCCTCCAAGTCCAGTGGTCCTTTCTTCAATATCCTCTCAGCCATCCCATTCCCCTCAGCAGGGCTTGCAAGAGGGCCCTCTTATGGTGGCTCCACTCTCCGGACCTCCAGGAAGGATGCCCCTTTTCTATGGCCCCTCCCCTAGCCACGGTGACCACAGACGCCTCCCGTCTCGGGTGGGGGGGCATTGTTCGGGCAGGACAGTCCAAGGCACGTGGGACTTCACAGAGACTTCATTGCATATCAGTGTCCTAGAGATGAGGGCAGTGCTGTTGGCGTTGCAAGCACTTCAAGACCTTCTTCCTGTAGGAACGATTGCGATTTAGACAGACAACATGTCTGTTGTCTGGTACATCAACAAACAAGGAGGAACCAGGTCTTACCCACTCTGTCGAGAGGCCATGAGGGTGTGGGAATGGGCGATCTCCACCAACCGTTTTCTCATAGCAATGCACATTCCAGGGTGGTCCAGCATCCTAGTGGACAGACTAAGTTGCACCGTCCTGTTACCATATGAGTGGTCTCTGAATCTTGAGGTAGCGAATCGCATTTTCGCCGAATGGGGTCAACCCTGTTGTGATCTCTTTGCCTCTCCCTCGAACACAAAATGTTATGACTACTTCGCTCTCATCCCTCCCCCCCTGGGGAATCACTGAGAGATGCTCTGGTGCATGCTTGGCCTCCCGGTCTACTTTATGCTTACCCTCCTCTTCCTCTGATGCTAAAGTTTCTGCAGAAAGCCAGTCGGTTGGGGAGCAGGATAATCCTCATTGTCCCATTCTGGCCTCATCAAGCCTGGTTCCCTTACCTTTGGTCTCATCTGGTGAATCCTCCTTGGATTCTGGATCCCCTTCCGGATCTAATATCCCACCTCCTAGATCTCCCAGTCCCGAACCTGGACAGTCTCAAGCTCACAGCTTGGCTGCTCCAGTTCCACTCACAGCTTGGCTGCTCCAGTTCCACTCGTAGCTAGGACTCCCGGTATCTCTTCCCCTGTTAAAGCTATCCTAGTAGCAGCGCACAAGCCTTCTACTAGAAAGTTCTATAGTAGCAAATGGAAGCGTTTCTCCATTTGGGCGGAACGTCGAAATTTGGATCCTTTCACAGCTCCTTTGCCCACTGTATTAGACTTCCTGTCAGGGCTGTTTCATCAGGGGGCTAGCTCCTCCACAGTCAAGGTTCAACTAGCAGCTATCTCAACTGGGCCCTTTGATCACCATGAAATTGTGTAAGACCTTTCTAAAGGGCACCTTTCTGCTCAGACCCCCAGTGAAGGATGTAGTCCCTCCTTGGGATTTAACACTGGTGCTTCAGGCCTTGACAGCTTCCCCGTTTGAGCCTGCAGCTTCAGTAGATCTTAAATTCTTGTCATGGAAAACAGCCTTTCTTGTCGCTATCACCTCGGCTCGAAGGGTCTCTGAACTACAAGCCTTCTGTGTAAAACCCCCATACTTGACTTTTCACAAAAATAGAGTTTACCTCAGGACCAATCCCTCTTTTCTTCCCAAGATTGCATCTGAGTTGAATATTAATCAGTCCATTAACCTACCAGTCTTTTTTCCTAATTATCTAAACAAAGGGGAATACAAATTACACTCACTGGATGTGCATAGACAACTTCGCTTCTACATCCACAGGACGTCTGGTCATAGGCAATCTGACTAGTTGTTCGTCTCCTTTGCCAAATTTAACTTGGGTAAATCTGTGTCTAAAGTCACGCTGTCTAGATGGATTTCACAGTGTATCCTTTTAGCATATGAAAGTTCTGGCAGGCCCACACCTCAGGGAGTCCATGCCCACTCTACTCGATCTATGTCTACCTCTGCGGCCTTTAGAGCTAGAGTCTCTTTGGATGATATTTGCTCGGCAGCCACTTGGGCCTCATCTTATACCTTTATCAATCACTATAAATTGGACATTATCTCCAGAGGGAGAGCATCCTTTGGCTCTGCAGTGCTCCGGAACATCCTTCCATGAAGGCCGCCCAAGGTTCAGGTAGCTGGGGACTCTGTCCCATAGGTTGCTGCACAAATGAAGTTAACTACTTCAGATTAAGAAGTTATGTACTCACCATAACGTTCCATCTGAGTAGGTAAACTTCATTTGTCAGCAACCGTCCCTCCCTCCTGCCCCCTCACCTTCGGATGTTTTTTCATACTCAGGTTTACACGGTGTGTTACCTATTTTATATTTGAGAGTGATTATCTTCAAGCAGTATTTGCTTTTCGGCAAACTCGATCTGAGGTCAGTCAGGGTTGGCAAGGGATTATGGGTAGGGGGAGGAGCTTGGAGCTCGGATCTAAGCTGTTGAAAACTGCCGGCTCGGATCCAAAGTCGGATCCGATTCCCATAGGTTGCTGACAAATGAAGTTTACCTACTCAGATGGAACGTTATGGTGAGTACATAACTTCTTATTTTGCTTCGAACTAACCCTTCTTTTGTCCCTAAGATTTGCTCTCAATCTGATATTAACCAATCTATTGAGCTTCCAGTGTTGTTCCCTAACCATACCAACAAGGCAGAATGCAGACTTCACCAAACTGATGTGCATAAACAACTTAGTTTCTGTGTCCACAGAACTAAAGAATTCAAGTCAGATCAGTTGTTCTTATGCTTTTCAGAGGCAAGAAAGGGTATGCCAGTCTCTAAAATCACATTATCTAGTTGGCTTTCCAATTACGTAACTTTTATGTACTTCTCCAATAACAAGGAACTTCCCTTCAAAGTTAGAGGTCACTCAACCAGGTCAGTAGCAACATCCACTGCTTTTCAAGCCAGAATTTCAGTGGACAGTATTTGTGCAGCCGTGACATGGGCAAGCTCTCATACTTTTATCACTCATTACAAAGTTGATTTGGCCTCCAGGGACAGAGCTTCCTTTGGTTCCACAGTGCTCAAGAGTGTATTCCCGTGAGCCACCCAAGAAAAAGGTGCTAGGGACGCTGTCCCACATGAAGGCGAGATAGGACAACATAACATAAAGAAGTTATGTACTCACCATAACAGTCTATGTTTGTTGTCCATCCTGCCCTTCATTCTTACGAACCCACCCACCTACCCCCATCCAAATAATCCTAGAGGACCTGGTAGGAAAATTTTTACTATTTTCCTTTATGTTGGAGACCTTTCACTATTGTTTCTCCTTTACCTGAGATACAGAATAATTATTTTTTATTATAGTCAGCAGCAAACAAGATCTGAGGATTGATACCTACCTTTCCACGAGCCAACTTAGAGACTTATCGGCCGAGTCGGCACCAAACCCACATGTAAGAATGAAGAGTGAGGTGGACAACAAACATAGAACATTATGGTGAGTACATAACTTCTTTTTTGTTTCTTTTGCAGATTCCAAATTAAGCAAACCAGTTACAAAAGTATCTTTAGCCAGATATCTGACTGAGTGTATTTCCTTTGTCTATAATAAATTGGACCTTTCCTTAATAAAATCTGTCAGAGCCCATTCAACCAGGTCCATGGCAACATTATCAGTGTTTTTATCCAGGGCTTCCATGGACAATATATGTGCAGTTGCTACTTGGGCTAATCCTCATACCTTTATTACTCATTACAAGTTGGATCTGGTCTTGAGGGGAAGAGCAGCTTTTGGCTTAAATGTGCTTAGGAATATCCTTCCTTAGAGTCTTTCAAAGATTTCAGGTAGCCGGGGACTATGAATGAATGAAAATTTACAATATCAGATAAAAAAGTTATGTACTCATCATAACATTCCATCTTTGTTGTCCATTTTCATTCTTCCTTAGCTTCTCTCCCACCACCCCCCTTCCTTTAAATCTAATGGCTTCTGGAAAAATGAGACCTTATAAGGAAACCACTGTTCCTTATGTTGAGCTCCAGGTAAGTTTTTCTATTACCAGGGTGTTAATTCTTTTTCCTTTGACACTGTAAACCAGCAAACAAGATCTGGGAAGGTTAGAGGTAGAGCATTGTGGGTAATGAAGGCGCTCAAGAGTTTCAAGTGGACATGATCTGAAAATAACGGCAGAGCTGGATCTGAGGATCAGATCCAAACCCACTGGTTGAGGAAAAATAAAAATGGACAACACAGATGGAACATTATGGTGAGTTCATAAGTTCTGTATATATTCTATGAGGTAGTAAGACAGTTTGTTAGCTGTTAAGTAGATAATCTCGATCTGAGGTTCTTAGAGGCAGAGAGGAGTCAGAGCCTTGGATCCACAGCTTCAAAAGGTACTGAGGTCAGACCTGATTGGATCTGATAACTCGAATATTAAATTGGACGAAAGGAAAACAACATGGATCTATTATTATGGAGAGCACATAACTTTTGTTTCTTAGAACGTATCTCTCCAAATGGATTGCACAACACAGTTTTATTGTTTTGCTCTATTAGTCTGCACTTCTTTTCTCTGTTTACCACGTAATTCATCCCTTTTTGTTTACAGCATTTAGATGGTTCAGCGTTTGGACAGTTGTTTAGATTGGTCCTGAATATGTCTGTTGAAATCTACATATGCTGAATTTACATTGGTTACTTTCTAGACTTCCTTTTATTATGTCTAGTAAGGTATTGCCTTTATAGCTGACCAGGCTATGCTTTTAGGTGCCTTTTGACTTTATTTTAATCTTCATAAGAATTTTTTGCTATACCATCTTTATCTTGTCACTTATATTTTAATTAATCAGGGAAGTGGCAAATATCTTGTTTAGCATACCATAATGTCCTTGTGTCCTTCGTAAGCCTAAATGCATTTCAAGACAGTATGTTAATACCTACTGCGACACAGCTACATATGTATGCACCTTTCTTGCCTAGACATATTTTTGCATGTTAATATGATAGCCAATACCTAGCAGACCTTGGTTGTATTTCTACTTGGCAATTATTATGTAGACAGACAGATTCAAGACAGTAAACATTTCAGACTCAGCTATGCATTTCATTCTTTTATATTCTTTCAGGGCATCTTTCAAACTCATCTGTGACCTTTTACACATTCCATTATTAATTAAAACTGAGGTAAAGGTGGACTACAACATTATTTATATGCTGTTGTGGCTATATGGTTCTAATCTCTTATCCACTTAGGAGACTTTCAACTTCTCATTTCTTTCTCTTCAGAAGGGATTGGTATCTTAGTCTCCACACTGGTTCTATCTGTGCCAGTTTGGTGGATTTGACACTGTATCCGGAAGGTTATTTAGTCTTTACCTTTCCAAGCCTGTGATTTATTTCTGAACGGTGACTGTCTTTTCCACAGTTGCTGCTTGACCATTGAATACTTGTGAAGTTGGCTGTACTTCCTCCCTTAAACTAGTCATGATTTCCAGTCTATGTACACTTTAGGAGCTCATCAACAAACTATATCTGTCTGTCCTTCGCTCCCACAGTTTAATTCCCAGATCCATTTTTATTTTCTATTATACAATTACTGGCTATTAACATTCAAAAATGAGCATGCTGATTGGTCAGTCCTACCTGCTTGCCAGTTGTAAATTGAGAATATACTAACAGTAAAACTCCAGCCACTAAACTATCATTGAGTGGCTGGACTCTTATCAGCATATACAACTTCCAGTCATAACTCTCAACTGTACATATTGTCAAAGAATGCCCAAATTTTTGCTTCAGATTTTTGGTCTGTTTCTCATAAAAGTGTGTGTGTGTTTTTTTTTTTTTTTTTTTTTTTTTTGGCAAATCACTGATGGTTAAAGTTAGAAAATAATGACAGAAATTTAAATTTCAGACTTCATACACTTCAGGAAATGAATGTTAATGCAAAACTTCTTAATCTGATGTTGTTAATCTTCGTTCATTCCTTATTGATGGGTTATCGGTTCCATCCTTGGAACCGAGCCAGCCTATACCAAGCTCGTGTCAGCCAAAAACTCTCGAGCCAAGATCCTACCCAGAATACTCTGCTCCCTGTTACCTCAGATCTTATTTGCCGCGTTGCTGTACAGCCATGTCAAGCCACTCTCTCAGCTAAGTGAACACTTTTTTTGAAAGTTTCTATATTGTTAGTGCTTAAAAAGTTTTCACTCACTTACTATCTCTATACTCCTACCCTATCGTAACTTTAAGACTCTCTTCCTATAGGTTTTCTTCCTTTTTATTACAGGTTCTTACCTTTGAGGTAATTCTTCATTACCATCATTGGTAATCATTTTCCTCTCTCTTCTTACCCTTCTGGGTAGCTTTCTTAACTCCCTGGTACTGTCGTTCTTCTCCATATCTTTATGTCAGACAAGAAACGTAGTGTTGGTTTCAAACAATGCATGGAATGCGGCCGTAAGTTACCACTTTCTGATGGCCATGATTTGTGTGTCTATTGCTTAAATATCTTCCACCTTTCAGTGGATCTCCTGTGTGGGATTTGTAGAAATTTTTCAACCAGGACTCTCAATGAAAGGAAGAACAAGTTAATCCTGAAAAGCCTCCTTAAAACTCCTTTCTGTGAGGCTATCTCTGGGTTGGAGGGCTCACCCCCTCCTACTCAACCCCATACGAGGCGTTCTTCTTCTTCCTCCTCGAGATCGCTCACTTCATCTCCCTTTGGAGATTGCAAGGAGTTGACTCACAAAAAGGTAAAGATTGCGAGCCCCGTGCTGCCATCTGTGGCCCTTTTGGTCCCAGCCTCGGCATTGCCCTAGTTGATTCTTGCTCCAGCTATGCCCTCTTTATCGCCACCGGCACCAGAGTTTCCGGTGCAGACACTTACGGCTCTGACAGTTTTGTCGCAGCCTTTATTGGAACTGTCTCTGCAGGTACAGTATCCTTTGGCACCATTGGTGCAAATTCCTTCAGCCCCGAGTTTGAAAACACTGTCCTCTATGGTGCAGACCCCTTTGGCACTGACATGCTCTTCGGTGCAGTCTTTTTCAGCACCATCATTACCGGTGCAGTCACCTTCCTCGACTGCATTGTACTCATCAGTGCAGGCATTTGCCACACCGTCTTTTACGGTGCAGACACCTTCAACTTCTATGGCGCTGCATTCATTGGTGCAGATAACATCGACACCATTCTCCTCAGTGCAGATACCCACGGTTCCGGACTCTGCACCACACGAACTAGCAAGGACTAAGTATTCTCCTTTCTTGGATACATTTGTTGGAAGCCAGTATAGCCATTTTCTAGAAAGGCCAGAATTGCCTTCAGGTTTCTCTATGAGCAGGAGCCTCTCAAACAAGATGTGTTACAGCTTGTCAACCAGTTGCTGGTGGCCAGGGGTCTCGCTCAACCGTTCAAACCTACATTCCCTCTTCCAGGTGACCGTATTTCTCCACAGACTCCAATGTACACTCCTCCTTTGACTTCCATGGAAGCACCAAAGCCCCTTCTTCTGACAGCAGCTTCCCTTCCTCCGACCCCAATAGTGGACCTCACTTTGTAGCTGGAGTCGTCCTCGTGGCCCTCGGTGCACTGGGCATCGGGCTGTTCTCAGGCTAGTGGCATTGCTGTGGGGGAAGGCATTCTTGGTTCCACAACAATATTTTCTATGGCACCCTCCAGGAATCCTTCCCTCATGCTCCACAGCCATCTTGAGACTCCTGGTCTGGGGGTCGGCTCGTCTTAGCGGGGTGTGACCCCGGTTCTGAGGTTGTCGTGCTTGGTTCCAGGCTCCCATCCCTCTTCGGGCGGTCTGGCCTTCCAGGCTATGGAGAGGGCACTTACCTCCGCTGGCAAACCCTCCATGTTGGAGCCCCCCCCCTCTGTGCCGCAACTGTCACAAGCCACAACCACTGGACATCAGGCAGAAGATCCTCAGGTTTCTCCCCCTCAGGAGACCCCCTCTTTGCAGTCTTCACCAGAGCTCCTCACTGAGGAAGTCCCTCACAAGGTTTTGTGCAAGAGGAAGCACGTGGACTCCACTGAGGAGTCTTTGACCAAAGATACAGACTTTGAAACGGGGAAGGGTCCCCACGGTCACCCTCTGATGAGGTGTCCTTTGGTGACATCCTCAAGATTTTAAGACAGAGGGGAGACTGGAAATCCTCAAACCCTTCCTCAGAAGAATACATATTCCTGCAGGCCTTTCATACTTGGCCCCCTACCTCCTGGGTTCCCCTGTTGGCCGATGAGCTTGTCCAGCTTATCGTCCAGTGTGCAAGGAAGGCTCCTGACACCCTGGAAGCTATACCATGGAGGCCTGACAAGATTTTATCTCCCCCAGCTGAGCATCCCCATTGGTCAAGTAGATGCCATGGTGGTGACTTGGGAGAAGAGAGCCAGACTGTCCATCCACCCAACAAGGAGTCCCAGGCAATAGACAGACTCAGAGCATGTGTTTGCTTCATCGACCTTCTCTGTAAGGTCCTTGAACTACTTGGCACACTTTACAAGGCTCCAGAGGGACCTTATCAACCAACTCTCTGAAACCTTGGCAGAAGCTGTTTCTGATGACGTCCGTGACAATGTAGCTTCTTAGAGAGCAACCCTAGAATCCATATCCAGTTCTTCCATGCGCCTTATTTCACATGCAACGGAAGGAGCGGCTAGAGCGGCAGGCACAGGTATAGTCACGAGGTGACATGCCTGGATGCACCTTTGCGACTTTGTGGACTCCTTTAAGGCTTCCTTTATGAATGCCCCCATCAAGGCCACTTCATTGTTTGGCTGTAAGGTTAAAGGTATGCTGGCAAGGTGCAAACAAGATGGCAAGACCCTATCTGCCATTGGTGTCTGACATTCCAGTCTTCAACAATTCTACTCCAGAAATCAGAGGAGTGGGAAGATGTGGAACAGAAAATTACAGGGCTGTTTCCATGATATACGTGCCGAGTTCTCCCCTAGAGGCAGAGGGGGAAGCTCCAATGGAAGATGCCCCTTTTGGGGCAGGGGAGATCCATGAAACCAAGGTGCCAGAGATTCTTTCTCTGGGCAACCCTACCAGTGCTCCTGAAGCGTTGCCCGACTGTTCACCTCTGGAAGCGGTTGGGGGTTATTTTTCCTTGTACCCCACTGCCTGGAGAAACATAACCACTGGTTGTTGGGTACAATGGATAATATCCAGAGGTTATCACATCCCCTTCCATCTCTGTCCCTCCTCATCCAGAGACTTACCCAACGTCCCACCCAGTCAAAGGGAAGCAGCAACACATGAAGTCCAAAAGCTGCTACAAAAAAGAGTCATCCAGATGGTCCCCTCAGACCAGATAGGATACGGTTTTTACTCAAGGTTCTTTTTAGTGCCAAAAAAGACAGGGGACTGGAGACCGATTCTGGATCTCAGCACACTGAACAAATTTGTAAAAACTGAGAAATTCTGGATGGTCACAGTTCAGTCTGTCCTTCCTCTTCTAGAAGAAGATGATTGGATGTGCTCTGTAGATCTTCAGGATGCATATTACCATATAAAAATGGACAAGCACTCAAGAAGATACCTCCGCTTCCACATAGGAGCCAGACACTACCAATTTTGAGCACTGCCCTTCGGTCTCTCTGCAGTCCCCAGAGTGTTCACCAAATGCATGGCAGTGCTCATCGCTCACCTGCGACTTCAAGGATTCCAGGCATTTCTGTACCTAGACAACTGGCTCCTCATGGCCACCACCAACTGTCTACTGGAAGAAGCCCTTGACTACACTCTTCTCACAGCACAATGCCTGGGAATCACTATAAACTGAGAGAAGTCAAACACAACACCAACACAATCTTTAGAATTCATCGGAGTTCTGTTGGACACAAGAAATTGCACAGCATCTCTTCTGGATCCCAGAGTTCAAAGAATAAGACAACAGGTTCAGCCGCTACTCTGTCACCACAAATCATCTGCTTGGTCCGTACTCCAACTCTTGGGTTCAATGGCAGCCTCGATCACCATTGTTCTTTTGGCCAGATTCCACATGAGACTTTTCCAGTGGTTACTTCTCACTCAGTGATATCTGAAAGGACAAAGGATGTTGTAGAGGGTAATTGGAACTTAGGGATGCAAGCAATATTTGCTCTGGTGGACGTCTTGAAATCCCCAACAATGGTTTCGCCCCTTCAGCCCCCATCAACCAAAAGCCACAGTGACCACGGATGCCTCCCTGATGGGGTGGGGGGGGGGCTATGTCAGGGAAACTCGGTCCAAGGCACCTGGTCGAAGACAGAGGCCCATTTGCATATCAGTGTCCTAGAACTGAGAGCAGTGCTGTTAGCATTGCAAGCATTCCGCTCCATCCTTCTGTCAGGGACTATTGTGATCCAGTCAGACAACATGCCAGTTGTCTGGTACATCAACAAGCAAGGGGGCAACAGATCTTATCCGTTATGCTGAGAGGCCATGAGAATATGGCAATGGGCGATAGCTTCCAACTGCTTTCTAATGGCAACTTACATTCCCGGGTGTTTCATTGTGATTGCGGACAAATTGAGCAGGTGCATTCTACAACCTCATGAGTGGTCCCTCAACCCTGTGATAGCGGCAAGAATTTTCAACTGCTGGGGCCAGCCTTGCTACGACCTATTCACCTCCCCAAACAACTACAAGTGCAGCAACCACTTTGCCCTGATCCCCCCTCGGGGACAGTCACCGAGAGATGCTCTAGTCCACGCTTGGCCCTCAGGTCTGCTTTATGCTTATCCTCCTCTTCCTGTCATCTCTCAATTTCTGAAGAAAGCACGACAGTTGAAGAGCAAAGTGATTCTCATTGCCCCATATTGGCCTCGACAAGCTTGGTTCCCCTTCCTCTGGCCTCACCTGCTACATCAACCATGGATCCTCAGTCTGTCCCCAACGTTGATCTCCCATATGCAGAGTCTGACTCACCCCAATCTAACAAGCCTGAAGCTGACAACTTGGTTTCTGCACTTCCTATGATTGCCAGGCAGGATAACCTCTCTTCCCTGGTGCGCAATATTCTTATCGCATCTCATAAATTGTCCACCAGGCTAATCTATTTCAGCAAATGGAAAAGGTTTACATTATGGGCAGCGAATAAACAATTGGACCCCTTGTCAGCCCCAGTTTCAGTTGTTTTAGATTACTTATCACATCTTTTTCAAACTGGGGTGTCAGCTTCTACTATTTGTGTTCATTTAGCTGCCATTTCTGATTTCCACATTAGCTTTCAGGTTTCTTCACTCATGTCACATAGACTCTGTAGGAGGGTGTTTTTCACCTAAAACCTCCCTTTAGAAAACCAGTACAACCTTGGGATTTGGCCTTGGTTATACAAGCCCTAACAGCTCCCCCCTTTGAACCTGTGTCTTCATGTGATTTAAAGTACCTCTCTTGGAAAACTTTATTTCTGATTGCAATCACATTGGCCAGATGTTTGTCAGAACTTCAAGCCTTGTGCATCAAATGTCCCTACCTTATTTTCCATAAGGATAGAGTATCACTGAGAACTAATTCTTCCTTTTTACCGAAAGGAAAAATTAGTTTTCAGTGATACTGCAAACTAATTCTTCCTTTTTACCGAAAGTGGTGTCAGACCGGTCTATCAACCAGTCTATTGACCTTGCAGTATTTTTTCCTAATCTTTCTAACAAGGGAGAGTATTGCTTGCACTCCCTAGATGTTCACAGGCAAATACGATTTTATCTGAACAGAAAAAAATCTACCCGTAAATCAGACCAACAATTTCTGGCCTTTTCTGGATCAAGGTTAGGTCATCCTGTCTCAAATGTTACACTGGCGTCATGGTTGAGAAATTGCATTACCTTTATCTACAACAAGAGCAACATCACTTTGCCTCAGAGAGTGAAAGCTCATTCTACAAGGTCTGTGGCAACTTCAGCAGCTTTCCATGCTAGGGCTTTCCTCAATCATATTTGCTCAGCTGTGACTTGGGCCAAACCCCACACTTTTATCCTTCATTACAAATTGGATTTGGCCTCCAGAGGTAGAGCTTCTTTTGGTTCCATGGTGCTCAGGAATGTACTTCCATTAGGGCCGCCCATGGATACAGGTAGCTGGGGACTCTGTCCCATCAGTAAGGACTGGATGAAGATTAACAACATCAGATAAAGAAGTTATGTCTTACCATAACGTTCCATCTGTGTTGTTGATCTTTGTTCATTCATTACTCCCACCCTCAGTCCCTCATGTACTCCTTTATTCCATTATGGTAGGCTTGTTATGACCAGAGATAGCCTCTACTTTTGTCTATCAACTTGCAAACTCGATCTGAGGTAACAGGGAGCATAGCATTCTAGGTAGGATCTTGGCTTGAGAGTTGTTGGCTGATGCGAGTTTGGTATAGGCCGGCTCGGTTCCAAGGACGGAACCGATAACCCATCAGTAATGAATGAATGAAGATCAACAACACGGATGGAACGTTATGGTAAGACATAACTTCTTTTTCTATAATTTTTCTTAATTTCTAACAGCAATACTTAAAACTGTCCCTATATTTGGACCTTTATCCCCTATTATTTATGGCTTTGTCCAGATTTCTTGCTCCAAGAGGTTGAGACGTATGTATGCTTCCAGACAACAAACAATATTGTAGATCCAGAAGGTGTTCATAAGCTACTTTTAGCTACAATGTTCTGCAATCAAGAAGAATCAGATGTTTAAAAAAAAAAATGGAAAATGTATGTGATTCTTTCTGTATTCAGAACATTGCAGCTGACACAGTAGCTTACAAACATCTTCCCCATGTACATTTCTTTCCAAACCACTGTTGTACTGTGTAAGCATGGACATGTAAGTCTTATATGCAGGCACAGTACATCAAGCAACCCCAAGACATAAAATTAAAGTGGAGGAACACCACAGCACCATTATACAATTAATTAATTTAAGAAAAGTTAAGTTTTTCTTAAATAATGTCATTGTATAACAGCAAAACCACACATATCTGGGTGTGGATAATGCTGATTTACCCATGGTTGGCTTTGTTTGGTCACTCATGGCCAAACCACAGCAGCTATGGGTACATCCAGCATTACTTATTTATTTATTGGCATTTGTTTACTGGGTAGTCCACAGGACCAAGAGGAGCCCATTTTCAGTGGGGTCTGGGGAGAAAAGCTCCAAAGAAAACATACACAAAACATAAAAGATAAGCCATTTTACAAGGTTAAACATTCAAAGAAAAAAATAAACAAAATGCTGCAATCTATTACATAGAAAAGTAGCACAGAAAACTTGTACATTGCTAAAAAAAAAAAAAAAAAAAAAAAAAAAAAAAGCTTTTACTAGGTAGAACATTCAAAAAACAAACACGCAGCATAATCTTATACAAGGTAAATATAGCAGTATGGGTTAAATTACATCAAGAACTGAGCTGGTGTGTCTAAGCAGAAAGGGTTGCTTTATACCAAGTACATAGCTAGTTTGAATTTGAGAGGTTCAAGCTAAAATTAAATTAGGGTTTTCTAGCAATTAACTTATAGGAGTAGAGAGTAGGAGAAGAGAAGTGTGAGAAGATGTAGTGTGCTGGATGAGGGGGGTAGCTAGAGAAAAGGGTAAAGGTGATAGGATGAGTGAAAGGAGGAAGAATGTAAATTATATGAAAAAGAGTAGTGGCAAAAGAAAAAGATAAAAAGTAAGAGAGAAATTGATGTAGTAAGTTTAGAAAGGATAAGGCATTGGGAAGATAGATGAGGATGCAGTATAGAATAATAGGACTGTAGAAAGTTATTGAGGAAAGGGAAGCAGAGATGTGGAATGCTGGGAGGGTATTTGAGAGCTAGGTGGAGTCTTAGTACAGTTACAGTCAGTTGTATTGGAGGTGTTTTTTGTGAGCAGTTTTGAAAGAACGAGTGCTATGAGTGGTGCGAATGGCTAGAGGAAGGCTCTTCCAAATTTTTGCTATTGCCCAAGAGTAAAGTCATTGGCCTGCAGGAAGTTTTGGTTTGTCGATTTGGAGGAGGAGCTGGTTCTCAGATTTTAGGGACCTGCGGGTCTATATTAGAACACTGAACTTTCAAAATTTCGAGTGTTCTAATATCGACCCATTTTCACTGAATGCTGAAAATATAGAAGAAACAGAAAACCAAAGTTTTTCCTAGGGAAAGAATTTGGTTGTCTGTTTTTGTTGCTTTGGTATTTTCAGCGCTGTGGTGGAAAGTTACAGGTCGGGTTCAGGTAAGTGTGTGATTGTGTGGACATGAGGTTAGAGTGGGTTAGGGCGTGGGTCAGGTAAGTGTGCGATTGTGTGGACGTGAGGGTTAGGGCGGGGTAGGTGAGTTAGGGTTAGGGCGCGGGTCAGGTGCCTGTGCAATAGTGATGGACCTTAGGGTTAGGGTTTGGGTTAAGGTAAGTGGATAGTTAGTAGTGTATATATAGTTTAGTGTAGGGTTAGGTGTAAGAGTTTAAGTGTATGTGTGTGAATTGCTGTTTGTTTGGTGTGCTTGTGTTGTATGTGTTTTGGAACAGCAATTTTTTTCCCCTAGGAAAAAAAATTGCTGTTCTGTATGTTCGATGTTTTAAATTTTCGATAAATAGGGTTCGATATTAGAACACTCAAAATTTTGAAAGTTTGGTGTTCTAATATAGACCCGGACCTGCTGGGGTTGTAGTGGGAAAATAAGGAATTTAGGGCAGGGCAGTCCTGAGGTTTTGTGAGAAATTTGTGTGTGGTGGAAAGTTGTAGATATGTGAGATAGTGGGGTAATTTCTGCCAGTTAAATGATTTTAGGGGTGTGCAGTGATGGGTGGAATGGTGAGAGCTTGTTTCAAATTTAGCTGTTTTATTGTAGCACATTTCTAGTTTAGTTTTAAGTGAGGATTGGAGGTTGGTAATCAGTTGAGCACCATAGAGCAGAGAAGGAAATAGGTGGACTTGAGTACTTGTTTTAATGGGAAGGAAATTAATTTTTTATGTCTGTAAAGAAGTTGTCATTTTTTATGGGTCTTACTGATATAATTTTGGATGTGTAGATCAAATTTTATATCTTCCTTGATTATGACACTTGGCAGTTTGGTATTGGTGACTATTTCAATTTTTGTTTTGTTCAGGGACAGCATGCTAAATTTGGTTTTGTTGAAGGTAGTCTTTCTCTTTGGAGTGAAAATTATGAGCTTGGCTTTATTGGGATTTAGAGATGGATGGTAGTTGTGGAGCCATGATTCTATGGTGGAGAATGTAGATTGAGTGGTGTGTTGCTGCTGAGTTAAGTCTGTTGCAGAGCAGATAATAGTGGAATCATCTGCATACTGTTCAAGAGATCCCTGGTGAAATGTTAAATGGAGGTTGTTGATAAGAATGTTGAAAAGTAGAGGTCCTAGAATAGAGCCATGGGGACCGCAGTGGGGTTGTGTATATATGGGGAGACAGATTGTTTCCATTTTACAACATATTTATTACCATCACCCAGCCGTGAGTTTTTGCTATAATAGTTCCCAGCAATGTATCCTTGGATATTGTTTACCTTTTTGCTACAGAGACAATGCTTCACAATCTTTAATGTGGATATGATCTCCATTTGAGGTCCTGTTTCAGATATGCATTTATTAAGCACATGATCACTGGAGAAGCCACCTAAGCTTGGGAATCTGTCCTGAAGTGGGATGAAGATGGAACTTCCAGGACTGGATAGAAACGTTTTGTATTTACTGTAACAATAGATGTAGATTGACAGTTCCTTTATCAACACTGTATTTCCCCTATTCCCCTTACCTTCTACTGGCAGAACTAGGGAAATCAAGCTAGGTATGTCTCATGTCATGTTATCTCTTGGTACTTCTCTTTCTTACACCATCTTAGTGTAGACTTAGAGATTTGGAGATTTGGGGAATGGTCCTTAGCCTACACAGCATTGTGGGTAAAATGAGAAGAACCAGGCAGCCTGGGAAAGATTTAGATGCCGGGCTGTGTCCTGTTGGCCTTAGTTCTGAAGATGAAACTGACAGTCAAGGTATATTGTTACAGTGAGTATGTACATTTTGTTTAAAGACTGAGTGCAAAGGTGTTTTATTTACCATTTCTTGTTGTGGGAATTATGTTGTTATTATGTAAAGTGGGCTTTCTGACTCTAGAATATATACATCTGATGTTATCCATATCACTATTCCTCACTCTTGGGTCATAGGATCTGACATTGAATCTGAACCAGCAACTTTGCAGACAGCTTCTAGGCTTGGGCTCCTTCCACTCCCATGATTCCTTTCTGAACTTTATAGTTCTTCCCTTTTAGTGTTAGTGTTTAGTGGTTTTCTAGTGTATCGTTAGTAGATTTTAGTCCTCCCCTCCCATTTTCTCCTACAGTTTTGTAGCTTCATAGTTTTCTACTTTATAGTTTATAGTCCTATAGTTATAGTGTGACCGGTTGTTCTTCCTGGTTTGACCTTAGCTTTTTCCTTCCTAGTTCCCAAGTTAGCATGCCCCTTAGACTTTGGTGTTTCAACCCAGCATGTCTGAGAAGCCTGTTGGGTTCAAAAGGTGCTCCTCATGCAGTTGGAAGATGCCCATGTTCGACTCACATGAGGAGTACCTTTATTGTTTGGGCTCCGACCACCTGGAAGTTGAATGCGACATTTGTGCCACATTCAACCTCAAGGCTCTAGTCAAGCACTGAAACAAACTTCTTTTGAAAGGTTTGGCCCAAAGGGGTCCATTGGCCCAGTCTCTGGCCAAGCCTGGACCCTCGGATCATAAGAGGAAGGCCCGTCTCTCCCCAAGTCGTCATGTTCATCTAAAAAGGCGAGGCTGTCCGATCCCAGTTCCTCGGATCCGACCCCAGCCTCAGCCCATTCGGATCTGATGTCCTCTGATCCTAGATCCCACGACTCCCCCTCTGGATCCAGGGCTCTTGCTCCGAGGCCCTTGAATCTGAGGTTGCAGGAATCTACTCCTGGATCCAAGGCCTCAGGATCAAGGCCTTTGGATCCGGCCAGATCTGGTCTTCTTCAGATCCGAGTCATGTGGGATTCAAGCATTTGGATCTATTTGCCTTCGGATCTGAGGCGGTTGGATCCCACAATTATTATAGAGGACTCACTGTCAGGTTCTGGATTGTGGCAGTCCCCTTCTGCTTCCAAGGGCAGGAGTTGATTGTCGGATAGGCATGGGTGGTCCATGGGCTCCAGACATCCACTAGTTCCTCCGGGAGCCTGCTCCTAGCTGATATGAACATAATGATGAGGTCCTTTCTAAAGGCTCAGATTGAGTTGGGGTTTCTTGCATCCCCTGCCCATCTGGCCAGGTGTCAATCTCCTACCCCTTTACTGGGTTCTCCTCATCTGACTCGGTTGGTTTTGGACCTTCAGGCCCTGAGTAGCATACAGGAGGAGATGGGGGTCCCTAGAGGCCACCCTGTCTCTACCCCATCGGAGTCCATGACTGCTTCTGATCGGCCTACCCCTGGGCAGATGGAGTCCCATTCCGACTTGTCTCCCCAGAGTCCTTGGGTGGGGTCTCCGGACCTGTTTTCTCAGACTGGTCCCTTCCCCTTGGTGTTTCAGCCCTTGACAGCTTTGGGCAGTTACTGGAGGCACTGGGTTGCTCTGGTCCCTCTTCTCAGGTGGGCTTGTCCACTGGGAGTGTGGATTGGGGCTTCATCCAGCCCTTCAGTTTTCCAGGTTATAGAGAGGACCTTTTGCTCCATGAGAGTTTCCCCTCTGGATTCCCAGGGACCATCGCAGCCCCCCAAGCCGGACTCTTCTCATCCTGTTCCCAGTCAGCCCTGTTGAACTAGCCTTTAGGTGGGACTCATACCCCTTGGGGTCCCCCTCTCTTCTGTTTCCTCAAGGGGAGGTGCCTCGGAAGAAAATGTGCTAACTGAGGCACCTAGACTCCCCTACAAAGTCTCTCATGGATGATATGGACCTCAATGAAGGGGAAAGATCCCAGGTCTCTGCCCAAAGATATCTCCTTTGGGGACATGTTAGAGATCCTCAAGCTTAAAGGTGGATGGTCTTCCCTACTCCTGTCCTCCTAGGAGACTTTGTTCCTTAGGGCTTTCGGGATGGGACCCTCTACCTCCTGGGTTTCCCTCCCTGCTGACGAACTTACAGACCTTATCACCAGGAGGGTGTGGAAGGAGCTGGATACTGTAGAGCCTCTTCCCAAGCACGCAGATAAAATTCTCAGCCCCACTTCCAACAAACAGTTCTGGTCTAAGGGTGGCCAGTTGATGCTATTGTGGTAGATGCCGCATTTAAGAAAGAGCTGGTGGAGCTGAGTATGTCTGTTCATTTCCATAATTGAGATTCCCGGGCAATTGACAGACACGGAAAGCAGGTCTTCACCTCAGCTACCTTCAGTCTATGAGAGCTTAAGTACTTGGCACAGTTCACCTGACTCCAGAGAGACTTGGTAAAGGAACTTACCCTGTCCCTTTCTGAGTTACTGCCTGCCGGGGAGCTAAGTAAGGTGTCCCCCAAACTGTGTACACTCACTTCCCTAGTTAATTCCTCGATGAGGCTTATTGCCAACACTGCGGAAGTAGGCACCTCTTGAGAGGCTGGTACAGGCATCGCTATTCAGCATCATGCCTAGCTGCACCTTTGCAGATTTGCATATTCCTTTAAGGCATCCTTCACCAATGCCCCCTTCAATGGATCTACCCTCTGTGGCCCTTCAGTCAAAGAAACACTCACCCACAGTGAGCAGGAAGGCAAGACTTTGTTGGCTGTGGGAATCAAATTTTCTGCTCCTCAGTGCTCCTTCTCTGAGATGCAGCAAGTGGCCAGAAAAATGTGGTTTCACAAGTCGCAGTCTGCTTTTCAAGATGCTCAGTATGAACCCTCTTATAGAGGTTGGGGAAGAGGGTTCAATGGCAGACGCTGACCCAGAGGCAAAGGTGGTCTGCAAAATCATGGCTCCAGGCAACCTTTCTCTGAGAAGCCCCCCCCCCCATTGCTCCTGAGATGCTGCTCGACTGTCTCTGCACCCTTTGGCTTGGGCAAACATGGGCTCCTCCTCCAATCAGGAGATAGCTCCCAATGCACCACCCCATCAGAAGGAGTTAACTCAGAAAGAAGTGATCAAACTTCTTCAAAAGAGAACCATCCAAGAGGTCCCCCAGGACAACGAGATTCCGGAACTTACTCTTTGCTTCATTTCTGGTGCTAAAGAAGATGAGGGACCTGCATCCAATTCTGGACCTCAGTATGCTAAATCTCTCCATCAAGACGTCCAAGTTCTGGATGGTCATTCTCCAGTCCATCATGCCTCTTTTGCACAATGTTGATTGGATGTACTCTGTGGATCTCCAGGATGCATACTATCATATAAAAATAGACAGATGCTCCAGGAGACATCTCTGCTTTTGTGTACGGACCAGTCATTATCAGTTCAGGACCTTGCCCTTTGGTATCATGACAGCCCCGGGGTGTTCACCAAATGCATGGCAGTGGTCGCAGCTCACCTGAGACTGCAAGAATTCCAGGTGTTTCCTTACCTCGATGATTGGCTCCTCACTGATCCCACCAAGCATCAGCTGGCCACAGCCACTCAGTATGTGCTTCATCTGTTCAGTCAGTTAGGGATTACAGTGAATCTCCCTAAACTGAATCTGTTTTCATCCCAAAATTTGGAGCTCATCATGATTCATCTGGGACACTGTGTCAGAGATTGCAACGCTTCCTCTCCACCATGTACAGCTCATCAGATCTTATGTCTAATGCCTTCTAAATCTTACTTGTCCCCAGGTCCACCTTATTCTCAGAGCCTTACAGTCCATGGCAGCACTCTCTTTTGTGCCAATAGCCAGGTTCTACATGAGGGTTCTCCAGTGGACTCTAGTGGTCTTACCTGTCTCACTCGATGACAGCCTCAATCCATCTCACTCCAGTGTGCAGGCATCATCTCCTTTGGTGGGTTCAGTCTCCTGACCTCCTAGCAGGCAGACCATTCTCTCTTCCTCTACCCAGTGCCACCTTGACCTCGGATGCATCCCTGTAGGGGTGGAGGGGGGCATTAGCAGGGAAAGACAGTCCAAGGCACATGGTCCTCCACGGAGACCAAACAGCACATAGAAGTACTGGAGATGAGAGCAGTCCTCCTCATGTTACAAGCCTTTTAGGACTGCCTCCCTCTGGGTACCATTGCAGTTCACATGGACGACATGGCTGTTGTGTGGTACATCAACAAGCAAGGGGGCACACACTCTTATCTGCTTTGTTGCGAGGCCATGAGGGTATGGGAATGTGTGATGTCATCAGGGCACTTTCTTCTTGCAACACACATTCCTGGAAAGTCCAACGTATTGGCGGATATACTCAGCAAGGCAATCCTGAGTCCTCTCGAGTGGTCCCTGAATCCTTCAGTGGCGAAAGAAATCTTCCTTCACTGGGGTCAGCTGAGCTGCTATCTGTTTGCTTCCCCTTACAACCACAAAAATGCAGCCAGTATTTTGCCCTGATTCCCTCTGTCAGGAATTCCCCTAGGGATGCTCTGGTTCATGATTGGACTCTGGGTCTCCTTTACGCCTATCCTTCTATACCTCTCATCCCAAGAGATCTGCAGAAAGCTCGATGCCGTGAGGTCACCTTGATCCTCACCACCCCCTTTTGGCCTCAGCAGGTGTGGTTTCCCCATACTACGGTCTCATTTGAAGTACCCCCTTGGGTACTAGATCATCTTCCGGATCTGATTTCCCATCCCTCCCAGCTTCTGAACCCTAACCTTCAGACTCTTCATCTGACAGTGTGGTTTATCCACTTCCTGCAATTTTGAATCTGTCCAGGCTTGCTTCTCTTATCAAGAACATTATTCTGGCCTCTCAGAAGACATTCACCAGGAAGGTATACCCCCAGTAAGTGGAAGAGGTTTTATTTTTGGGCCAGGCAGTGAAATCTGGACCCCTTGTCTGCTTCCATCCCAGACATCTTACTGTTCTTGTCTTCGCTTTTTCAAGAAGGAGCTAGCTTCTCTACTATCAAAGTGCAGTTGGCAGCTACCTCCAACTTTCATGTTTGTGAGGCATCTACCTTTTCCTCTCACCTTTGTAAGGCAAGGGTGTTTTTCTGCTCCAGTGTCTCGTCAAGGATCCTTCCCCTCCTTGGGACCTTTCCTTTCTGCTGCAATCTCTTACATGGACTCCCTTTGAGCCTGCTGCTACATATGACATGAATTTTTTGTCATGGAAGACCACCTTTCTGATAGCCATAACTTCGGCAAGAAGAATATGAGAGCTCCAGGGTCTCCAAACTGCCTTATATGGTGTTTCATAAAGACAGAGTGGCTCTTTGAACTAATCCTTCATTCATGCTTAAGATAGCTACAGAAGCAAATCTGAATAAGTCATTTCAATTGCTGTTTTTCTTCCCTAACTTTTCTAATAAAGGGGAATATCTGTTGCACACCCTTGATGTTCTTAGACAGTAATGGTTCTACTTGGATAGAATAAAAGATTTTGCAGATCTGACCTGCTGTTTGTGGCATTCTCTCTTAATAGAAAGGGTCAAGTTACTATTTCTCATTGGATTTCAATGTGCATTTCCTTTGCCTAGTCTTCTAAAGGCTCGTCCTTACCAGGTCCAATCAGAGCTCATTCCACTAGATCAATGGCTACGTCAACTGCATATCTGGCCCATCATTCCATAAATAAAATTTGTGTGGTAGCCACCTGGTGTACTCCTCACATTTTTGTCAATCATTATAAGCTTGACATTGTCTCCAGGAGCAGGGCTTCCTTTGGCTGCACAGTTCTTCAGCATGTCCTTCCATGAGGCCTCCCAGGATTTAGGGAAGCTGGGGACTCTGACCCAAGAGTGAGGAATAGTGACATGGATGACATCAGGTAAAGAGTTATGTACTTACCATAACTTGGCATCTGTGTTATCCTATGTCACTATTCATCACTATTCCCCCTCCTTCCCCCGACCTGCAATACCTAGAGGTGGTCAAGGTCTTTCTTAGCTGCTTTTGGACTTCTGGTCAAACTCGATCTGAGGGGTTAGGGGCCAGCAAGGGATCATGGGAGTGAAAGGAGCTCGAGCCTAGAAACTGTCTGCAAAGTTGCTGGCTAGGTTCTGATGTTGGAATATATGACCCAAGAGTAATGTATAGTGACATAGGATAACACAGATGCCAAGTTATGTAACTTTTTTTTTACTTGTATTTCTTCATTGGAACTATTTGTGTTAAGCTTAATAAACTTGTGTTTGCATTTCCTATATGGTGAGCAGTTGCCAGACACTTCTTGATTCTGAGTCATGTAGTCATGAATTTTGATGATACAATAAGGTGGATAAACAGCTGTTACTGGACAGAAATGTTTTGTGTAGTCTGCAGCAGATTTCTACAACAAGCTAACAAAGAGTGATGCGCAATCAGTCACTCAGTCAGACAATTAATTAATCATCCAGTTAATCATAGAAATGCACTTGTACTCGGATAAAAAGTAATAAGTGAAGTAGAACAAGATAATATTCCTAGTAAAGTATATAATGCTTGGCATACATTGTTATAACCCAGCTATAACTCTGTAATAAATGGTTGCTGCCATGGGATGGTCACTCAGGGATTCAAAAATGGAAGTTTGTGAATCACTGCAATGACAGCCTATAGTAAAGTATGTTTGCATGTGTAAATATATTGACTAGATTCAATCTACAATGAAAAATATTTATTGAAGTGAATGGGCTTCTCTCCAAGGCCAGAGCTCCACCTGTATGTGTGACTAGGCGCTTCTGGCAGTAAATGGTGGGAAGTAAAACTACTTGCAGTACTGATTCCATATATAGGCAGAGCTGTACTGGGACTGCACAAGCATGGTGCAGTGCAGTGTGAACCATCCTTCAAACTCCAGTGGGCATGGCTTGCATTGTTCTGTTTTCAAAAATTAATTTAATTTCCTGGTAGACTACTGGTCCTGCAAGCCCATTTCTCGTCCTGGACATGAAAAATGCAGGTACAATAGCTACATCACCCTACAGATGAAGCTTCTTTATTGGATGTGATCATAGAGCCCCGTCTATATGGTAAACTTAGCTCTCTGCCAGAAATGCTGTGTCAGACATTTAAGTGGATCTGTTTTGCCAGAAAACATCAGCCAAACTTGGCTTTCCTGACATTTCCTGAAGTAAATCTGGGATAAGCTTGGAAATGGTAATGAGGTTCAGTAACACAGAATGTAATAGAATTTCAGTACTTGTTACTGGCATAGTGAGATTCCCTTTAATTAGTAACTTGAGGTATTGAACTGTACAGTGTGTCCTCATGACATCAGACAGTACCACCAGATGACATAGAATCAGGAAGTAAATGGGCAGCTGCTCAGTGTGCAGTATATAAAAAACATGTTTTTATATAGCTGTGCTGAGGTAACTTAAAATGAAAATTACATATTTCACATTCAGAAGGCCCACTTTACATAATGATATAGCATAACTGCAAAAAAAGAAGTGATGAAAAAGTTCAGTTTATTATAGAAAGTCATAATTCCATCACAGCTGAGAAATCAAGTACTTTTGAAAGTCTATGAGTCTCATCAAAGAATAGCTATAAAAGAGTAAGAGTTCCTATATTTTTATCTAACATGACAAAAGAGATAAAAGAAAATGTTGCAAAACTGTTCATTGTGTTGCATGCACAGAAAACTTTAAAATAAGCATAGTAACTGAGTCCTCATGAAATTCTGAAATCACCTTAGATAACAATAGGAACATATTGTTTCATAATAATAGTGATGTCAACATTTTTCTGTGTGATCATCATTATTACAAGCAGCCATAAATTGTTTAGTTGAAAGTTATGATGTGGGATACCTGAGCAAGTGATGTCAGACAGTTGACTGCAGTTGGTCAGCCAAGAGTTCAAACATTTTTGAAAGTGCATGATCTTCATCATATTACTTGAAGTCCAAGATATCTGTAATCAAATGGAAAGGAACCCATGATACAGTGAAAAATTTGATAAAAAGATATGCATTAAATGCCATTCATCTTGCATTGTTAGTACAGAAATACACTTTTGCAAGATGTTGGATTATCACCTTCCCATTTGTTGATGAGAGGAAGGCTGAGATTCAGACTTCAAATTAAATTTAATCTACTGGTACCAGAAAATTCTTAGAAACGGTTAAAACAGAGGCAAAACTTAAAAAAGAAGTGCAAACAATCTCGCTTGTGTAAAGGAAAGAGAACAAGTTAGAGTAATGCTGAATGAGAATTTTGAACAGAAATCTCACGTGCAAGCAGCTGTATTAGGGCATTGCCAGAATCTTAAGATCTTATATAGCACATGGAGAGAGTATATGCAGTTGTGCAGGAAAAAACACACGTGCCAATATTAAAGCTATCATGGCTGTGTGTCTGAGATGTCCAGTATGTCTGAAACGCTTGATACTCCTGTGAAACTGTTTTGTGCCAAAGTACTGAGACTTCAGAGACTACTTTAGGAATTTTTGATGTTTCTGCAAGGAACTGTTACTTTCCTTTTGTAATGCTTTCATCATCTATGAATAAAGGATACTATACCAGATATTGTGGAATTGTCAAGAAAAACCCGAATAAAACATCAGCACCACAGAGCATAAAAAATCCAAAATGTTAAGTTGTCAATCTCGCCTTCATTCTTGCTGGATGGGTTCGGAGCCGATCCTCGGCTCCGACTCGGCCAATACTAAAGCTCGAGAGCTAATTCCACCGGCTCGAGGCTCCCCTATATCCCACAATGCTAGGCGGTAACTACTCAGATCTCGTTTGCCGCTATAGCTGACGAGGTGCTTTTCTACCGGCTCAGGCAGGTGAGTTAGAGTTTTTACCATATTAGGTATTTCTTAACCCCCTTTTTGTTTCATACCATAACCTTTTTAGTTTAATTAAAAATTTAGATTAATCGACCCCTGTTTTTCGGGTCTATATTCCCTTCCTTTTCTTCCCTTAACTTGTAGGCCTTCGGCCCCTCCCTTCCCCCAGTCCTTTAGTGTGACTAAATTAGTTGTTTTTTGTTAAGGGCTTGTGTATGTGTGTGTGTTTGTGGCTTGTGTTAGCCTTAATAATTTAATAATTTCTTCAGTAGAGGGTGTGTCTGTAGTGTTTTTGTGTTGTTGTCAGGCACTCCTTTTATGATGTCAAAAGAGACTCTAAGGTCTCAGGCTTCAAGAAGTGTGACTTGTGCTGTCAGAAAATGTCTCTGACAGACGGTCACACTTCTTGTGTGTATTGCCTGGGACCTTTGCACCTGAAGGACTCTTGTGCTGTTTGTCATGGTTTTAGCCCTAGAGTCCTGCAGGAACGCAAGAATAAATTAATCTTGCGGGGCTTATTAAAGCCTGAAGGCCCCCCGACTCAGTCTGTGTCGGGGAAGTCTTCTAAAACTTCCAAACAGTCGGCTCCGGTTTCAGAGTCGACTGCTGGAAAGGTTGAGTCGGCTTCGACATCGGCTCCAGCCGGAGCCGATGTTTCCAAGCCTCATACTGTTACCTCGGCTCCGGCTGGAGCCGAGGCTGATAAAACTCCGTTGGCTCCGATACTCTTATCCGAGCCACAGTCTAGGAAGAGATCCAGATCCCCCTCTATCGGCTCCGTGCATTCGGCGCCAGGATCCCCTCTTCTTTCTGAACGGAGCCATAAAACTCATTCCTCACGGTCTTCCAGGTTATCTGACCACGATTTGCAAAGGGTAGTGAGTAGACTTCTCAAGTCCGAGGCACTGGCCCAAATGCTGCATAGCCCGACTCAGCAGTCAGTGGCTATTTCTGTTCCCCAATACATTCCTCCTCTGACTCCTTTGAGTTCGGAGCCAGGGCTTGTCGGAGCCATGACTGTCGGTGTGTCGGATCCGATACCTTCCCTTTCGGCTCCGTCATCTGCTCCGATCTCCTCCTTGGAGGGATCTCGGCGCCGAGCTTTCCTCATCGGCTCCGAGGGGGCAAGAGGCATCGGACCCTTGTCCGACCCCGCTCTCCCTCTCGGGGCTTCGGCACTGGTGAGTTCGGCTCCGACATCGGCTTCGGAGCCGTCCCTGTCGGTGCCGGGGGAGGTCCTTGTCTCTTCGGAGCGGGGGCCTCTGGCCTTGCCTGACAGGGGTGCCTTCGAGGTCATGCGGAGCGTGCTAGAACCAGGTTCTGCCCCACAGTCGGCTCCTTCAGCCCCCCCATCTACAGTGCCTGCGGTGATTTCTACTCACCCCCTTGTCTTAGACCGCAGAGAGCCAACTCCTCAAGTTTCCCCATTGGGAATTTCCTCCTCTTCCGAGGCCTCTCCTGACCCGGTAGGAGATCCCCCAAGGAAGAGGCAGTGCAAGAGGAAGCACATTGACTCCCCTGAGTCTATCACCTCTGACACTGACTTAGAGGAATCTGAAGGTTCCCTCGATCCCCTCTGAGGATGTCTCCTTTGCTGACATCCTTGAGATCCTCAAACAGAGGGGAACTGGCCAGCCCTTAACCCTTCGGAGGATGAGTCAGTGTATCTTGAGGCGTTTGGCTCTCGCCCTTCTACCTCCTGGGTGTCCCCTCCCTTTGACCCCCTTATGGAAGTGGTGGCAAGGAAGGCTTGGACGGCTCCTGATTCAGTGGAATCCACCCCGAGGAGACCATCTAAATTTATTACTGCCCCTAGAGATAAAGATTTTTTATCCAAAGGTGTCCCTGTTGATGCCATGGTGGTGGCTGCGGCCACTAAGAAGGAGTTAGCTGATCCTTCGGTTCCTGTCCATCCTCCTAATAAGGAATCTAGGACCATGGACAGGTACGGCAAGTGGATGTTCTCATCACCGACCTTTTCAATGCGTTCACTGAATTACTTATGCCACTTCACTCATCTCCAGAGAAATTTACTCAAGGATATGGGTGAACTGATAAAGGATCCTACAGCTGAGGGGTTCAAAGACACAATGAACTCCCAGTTGGCAACCCTGAATTCCATCGTTAACTCCTCCATGCGGCCGGTCTCATATGCTGCAGATGGGGTGAGTAGAGCCGCAGGCACAGGTGTTGCCTTACGACGTCACGCCTGGATGCGGCTATGCAACTTTGCGGACCCTTTCAAGGCGTCCTTCACCAATTCTCCCTTTGATGGATCATCCTTGTTTGGTCCACAGGTGAAGGATACATTGACCAGGTGTGAGGTAGAAGGTAAGACTCTCTCTGCCATAGGAGTCCATTTTTCTACCCCTTCTAGACCCTATCCCAAAGGTCAGAGGGGAGGAAAGATGTGGTTCCGCAGACAATCCCAGGGAGTCTCATCTGACGCACAAGGTCGATTCCCCTCTAGAGGCAGAGGGGGGAATAATAATAGACGCCGCCCTAGAGGCAGAGGAGGTCCGTAAAACCAGGGTAGCAGAGAAATGTTCTCTGACAAACCCTTTCAGCATCCCTGAGGGGCTGCCCGGCTGTCCACCTTCGGAGGCAGTCGGGGGAAGGTTATCCCTGTACCCAAAAGCCTGGCTTTCCCTTACTCAAGACAAATGGGTACAGTCGATCATATCCGAGGGTTACAAAATTCCCTTTATTCACATCCCATCCCAACCCAAAAGATCCCTTCCAGACGTTCCACCCGGTCTAAGGGAACAAGCAGCATTAGAAATTTCAAAGCTGCTATCAAAAAGAGCTATCCAATCAGTCCCAGCAGACCAGCAAGGATCCGGAATCTATTCCAAATTCTTTTGGTACCAAAAAGACAGGGGACTGGAGACCCATACTGGATCTCAGCTACTTAAACAAGTATGTCAGGAAAACAAAATTCCAGATGGTCACGCTACAGTCCATTCTACCCTTCTTGGGTCAGGACAATTGGATGTGCTCGATAGATCTTCAGGACGCGTACTACCACATCAAGATGAACAGACGCTCCAGGAGATATCTCCACTTCAGGCTGGGAGCCAGTCACTACCAGTTCAGGGCCCTGCCCTTTGGTCTCACCACAGCCCCCCATGTGTTTACCAAATGCATGGCAGTGGTTGCGGCTCACTTGAGACGTCAAGGATTCCAGGTGTTTCCATATTTAGACGACTGGCTCCTTACCGCCACCACCAGACATCAGCTTCTTCTATCCAGGGACTTCACCATCCAATCTTGCCAAGCTCTAGTCATTTCGATAAATTTCGAAAAATCTGCCTTGTCGCCTTGTCAATCTATTACCTTTATAGGCGCCACCTTAGACACACTCAATCTTTCAGCCAGACTCACAGAGCAGAGAGTGTCAGACATTCGAAACCAAGTTTCCCTTCTCTTACAATGCAACAAAGTCAAAGCCAGACTAGTTTTGAAGGTGTTAGGACTCATGGCAGCAGCTATTCCCCTTCTCCCTTTAGCTCGCTTTCACATGAGGATCCTCCAATGGATGCTGTTTACTCAATGGTCCTTTCAACAGCTCCCGATGTCCCATACCATATTGATAACTCAATCATGCAAGAATCAACTGTCTTGGTGGATCACATCACCTCAACTTCTCCGAGGAAGACCCTTCACTCCCCCCCCCAGTCGCCACGTTGACAACAGACGCCTCCCTGATCGGGTGGGGGCATTATCAGGGCAGGACAGTCCAAGGCACGTGGCAACCTTTCGAGTGCCACTTGCACATAAACGTCTTAGAGATGAGAGCAGTGCTTTTAGCGTTGCAAGCCTTTCACGACTCTCTTCCCACTGGGACTATTGCAATTCAAACGGACAACATGTCCGTAGTGTGGTACATCAACAAACAAGGCGGAACCAGATCATACCCTTTATGTCGAGAGGCACTCAGACTTTGGCAATGGGCGATCTCTTCTCAGCGTTTCTGATAGCAACGCACATTCCCGGGAAATCCAACGTGATTGCAGACAACTTGAGCAGGGCAATTCTCATGCCCCACGAGTGGTCTCTGAAGAAATCAGTACTGGAAGAAGTATTCCAAAGATGGGGCCAGCCTTGCTGCGATCTTTTTGCTACTCCCCAAAACAGCAAGTGTCACGAATTCTTCACTCTTTTCCCGTTACCAGGCCATCCCACCAGAGACGCTCTAGTCCACGATTGGCCCCGGGGACTTCTATATGCCTTTCCCCCCTTTCCACTGATATCTCAACTAATTCAGAAAGCCATCGCCTTCAGAGTGACAATGATCCTCATTGCCCCTTACTGGCCTCGACAAATATGGTTTCCGTTTCTTCATCGTTACCTTTTGGAGCAGCCTTGGCATCTGGACCCAGTACCAGATCTGATAACCCACCAATCGGGTCAGCTGGACCAATCTCTGCCTTCTTTAAACCTCACAGTGTAGTTTCTCCAATTCCAACCTTAGCCAGGCTTCCCTCAATATCTCGCTTCTTCTACCCGGAAGATTTATAGTAGCAAATGGAAACGCTTCTCTTTTTGGGCAACATCAAAAAACATAGATCCCTTTACTGCACCTATCCAGTCTATTCTAGACTTTCTAGCAGAACTCTTTCATTTAGGATCATCTGCATCTACCATTAGAGTTCAATTGGCTGCCATATCTAATTTTCATGTTGGTGTTTCAGAGTCTAGCATCATGGCTCACAAACTCTGTAAAGCCTTTTAAGGCGTATTTCTTCTCAAACCTCCAATCAAAGATCCCCCGCCTCAATGGGATTTGAACTTGGTTCTGGCATCCTTAATCCTTCCCCCCTTCGAACCAGCGGCTTCATGTTCTCTGAAGTTGCTTTCTTGGAAGACACTTTTTCTGGTAGCTATAACTTCAGCGAGAAGGGTATCTGAACTCTATGCTCTGTGCAGTCGTCCTCCTTACTTAGTGTTTCACAAAGATAGGGTATCTCTCTGTACTAATCCATCCTTTTTGCCTAAAGTTTCCTCTCAAGTAAACCTAAACCAAATTATTGATCTCCCCGTCTTTTTCCCTAACTATTCAAACAGGTCGGAACAAAAGCTACATTTTTTGGATGTTCATCGCCAACTTAGATATTACTTAGACAGGACTAAACAATTCAGGAAATCTAATCAATTGTTTCTGTCATATGCGGAAGGGAAATTGGGCCTTCCAGTTACTAAAGTATCCCTCTCTAGATGGCTCACCTCTACAATTACCTTCATCTATGAGATCAGACATCAAAAACTACCCTCAAGACCTAGAGCTCATTCAACTAGGGCATTAGCTACATCCGTAGCTTTTCAGGATAGGCTGCCAATAGATTCCATTTCTGCAGCAGCCACCTGGGCTTCTCCTCATACATTCATTTCACATTACAAACTGGACATGGTTTCCAGAAGCCGTGCCAATTTTGGTTCCACTGTTCTCGAGAGTCTGTTCTGATAGGCCACCCGGGATAAGGTGCTAGGGACGCGGTCCCATCCAGCAAGAATGAAGGCGAGATTGACAACTTAACATTAAGAAGTTATGTACCTACCATAACGTTCCATGTTAGTTGTCTTCTTCTCGCCTTCTTTCTTGCGTCCCACCCTCCTTCCCCCAAGCCTGGACAGACCGACAGGAATTCAGTTTGTGTTCTTCCTCTGGAAGTCGTCATTCCCACACGTTCTTCCACCTCTTTTATCCTTTCTGAGGTCTGCGATACTTTTTACGCAGATTGTTTTGAGGTGGGTTTCCCTACTCCATTCTATGGAGACTAGGGTTGCTTGGTATAGCTATCAAACGAGATCTGAGTAGTTACCGCCTAGCATTGTGGGATATAAGGGAGCCTCGAGCCGGTGGAATTAGCTCTCGAGCTTTAGTATTGGCCGAGTTGGAGCCGAGGATCGGCTCCGAACCCATCCAGCAAGAAAGAAGCCGAGAAGAAGACAACTAACATGGAACGTTATGGTAGGTACATAACTTCTTATTTTATTTCATGTACACAGGCAAACAGGAGAAAGGACTAGCTTTCGCTGAGGTTAAACCAACTTCATCAGTTTATCAAGAGCCACTATTTTGACTAACCCATATATACTAGGCAAAATCACAAGACAAGCATTCAAAATGCTTAAAGGTACAAAGTGCATAAAATACAGTATGAAATAAACAGGAGAAAGGACTAGGTTTCATTGAGTTCAATCCAACTGCATCAGTTTATCAAGAGCCACTATATTGGCTAACTCTTAGGCAAACTCACAAGACAAGTGTTCAGAATACTTAAAGGTACAAAGTGCATAAAATACAATATGAAATAATCATTTCACTGGCATGCAAACATTCTACATGTATATTAGTAGAAAACTAGTAACATACAAAATTAATTCAAATTGGAGCATAATGTGGCAGTTCTAAAATATATGATGTTATGTTGTCCTATCTTACCTTCATTCTTACTGGTTGGGTTCGGAACCGATCCTCGGTTCTGACTCAGCTCTATGCTAAAGCTCGAGGTCTTCCACTGGCTTGTGGCTGTATCCCTATCCTATCATGCTCTAGTGAAGCTCCCCAGATCTCGTTTGCTGCTAAACAGATCAGGTGCTTCCATTTTGGCTCTGGCTAACTGAACGAATCTTTATTCGAAAAATTTCTTCTTCTACTTAAACAGCAAACATTGTAGTTAGTTAGAGAAGGTTTGTTGCTATGTTTTTTGCTTCAGGCCATTGCTTTTTTCATTAGGCTTTTGTTTCCTCCCTGTCCCAGCTTAAATTTCTATCACATAAGCCCATTTTAGTTAAAGGGTTTTTTCTACTATTGCTGTTGTTAATATTTTTTGAAGTTCATACATAGTTTACTTTTATTAAAAAAAAAGAAAAGGTGTAACCCTGTTTAAGTTAGAGGGCTGCCACTGCCCATTTTATTTAGAGGGCACTTTGCTATTGTTTATTGTTAATATCCTTGAAATCCATAGATAGTTAATCTTACTGTTAAAACAAAAGGGGCATCAGCCTGTTTAAGTTATAAGGCTACCCAGTTTCTTTCCTTCCTCTTGGTTGAAATTTCTCCAAAAAAAAAAAAAAGTTTGATATTTTATATGTTATATCATATGTGTTAAGTAGTTGATATTGTTAATTTGCGCTTGGGTGTCACCTGTGATTTTGAACATATCCAAGGAGCATAAGGAAACTAAACCTTTGGGCTTCAAAAAATGTGGTAAATGCAGCCAAAAGATGTCTTTAACTGATTCCCATACTGTTCGTGTCTACTGCCTGGGAGCAGTACATCTTCAAGAGTCATGTTCGATATGTCATTCCTTCAGCTCCAGAGTACTGCTATAAAGAAGAAACAAATTAATTGTGAGAGGCTACTGAAGTCCCCCTTCCAAGAAGCTCTAGAAGAAGGTCCGGGCACTTCAAGATCAGCGAAATCACTATTAGCAAAATCTGACAAATCCACCAAGAGATCTTCTCCATCTTCGGGGCAATCAGAACCACTAAAAAATTTAAGCAAAGTTGTATCTCTGGCTCTGACGACTACTGAACCGACAAAATCTACTTCATCGATGCCAGCTGTTTCAGTGCCAATGAAGTTCGAACTAAGGAGCCGGTCTCCAAAATTGGAGCTGGTTACCCCTGTCCTAAGGTCCCATATTCTGAAGATGATTGGATCTCCTACTCCCTTCTCCAAGTCCTTAAGGAGTCTTTCAGACGACGATGTGGATAAGGTGGTGTGAAGACTTTTAAGGACACTGGCACTGGCCAAACTCCTCTCGGCTCCAACGCAGAGGGATTCAGAGCTGGCCAAGTCTTTCCCGTAGACATAGATTCCTCCTCAGAGCCGACCCGAGACCTCGGTGCCGGAATGCCTGGAACCGATTGCTGTTGAACCATCTGTGCCAAGACCCATTCTGGGATCTTTGGACCCGATGTCTGCTCTGACATCTTCGGTTCTGACTGAGGAGTCTAGGAGCTGATGCTCTCCGGTCGGGTCCAGAGAGGGGAGTCTGATCAGACATTTGTCGGATCCGAACTTACTGTCGGGGCTTCAGTGCAGATGAGCTTGGCTTCTACATCAGCTTTAGAGCCAACCCCCTTGGTTCCAAGGATCTCTTCTGGCTCTTCGGAGCTGGAGGTGTCCTTGGATCATAGTGGGGGGGCTTTCAGGCTGATGAAGAGAGTGCTGTCTCTGCAGACAGCTCCACTCAAAGGTTCCGACTTTCCTCCCATTGAAACACTGGCGTCTGTCTCTGCACCACACCATCCACAGACCAGCGGAGATCCTAGGCGTCAGGGTACCCCATCGGGTGAACTACTCTCTTCCGAAACCTCTCCAGAATACTCTTCTGAAGATGTCCCTCATAAGACACTCTGCAAGAGGAAGCATTTAGACTCCCCAGAGAGTCAGTCACCTCTGACACAGACCTCGATGAGTTGGAAGGGTCCCCACGATCCCGCTCTGCGGATCTCTCCTTTGCAGACATCCTAGAAATCCTTAAACACAGAGGCTGCTGGAAGCCCATCAACCCTTATGATAAGGAGTCTGTTTACCTGAAGGCCTTTGGGTCTCACCCTTCAGCCACTTGGGAGTCTCTGCCTTTCGACAGACTTATGGAACTAGTTAGTCGAAAGGCATGGGAGTCTCCACATGCTGTGGAACTTGTCCCTTGGAGGCCATACAACTTCATCACAGCCCGTTATGATAAAGATTTTCTTACTAAGGGTGTCCCTGTAGATGCTATGGTGGTGGCAGCAACCACCAAAAAGGAACTTTCTGAAACATCTTTGTCTGTCCATCTACCGAACAAGGAGTCTCATACAATGGACAGCCAGGTGTGGACAAGAAGAGAAAACACTCTCTGCCATGGGAGTCCATTTTTCCATACCTTCTAGACCAGGGGTCTGAAAACTTTACTATCATAAGAGCCATTTTGACCCCTCTCCCACCAAATAAAATTCATTGGGAGCCACAAAACGTATTTGACCCCTAAAATGAAGATAACACATCGTATAAAGTTTTATATATAGTTATTATCCTAAATATAAAATAACTAAGTTTATAAGAACAGTATTTAAAAATCCGTCACAATTTTTGTTCCTTTGCTGGGATTGCTCGATCTCTCTCAGTGTGTGTGTGTGTGTATGTGTGTGTGTGTGTGTGTGATATCTCTCAACCTCTTAGAACAAGAAATATGGACAAAGCCATAAATAGTGGGGCACAAAGGCCCAAAAATAGGGACACTTTTTGAATATTGCTCTTTCAAACTTAGAAAGTCGATAGAATAACATATTTTGCATTAGCATGAATTTTCTGAAGGGTATGAAGTCTGAAACTCAAATATCTGTATTTTTTCTTTCTTCAGCCCTCAATGATTTGCCAGAAAATCACAATTTTATAAGAAACAGACCAAAAATATGAGGCAAAAGTCAGGACATTTTGTGAAAATCTGCACATTTGAAAGGTAACTGTGTGTGTGTGTGTGTGTGTGTGTGTGTGTGTGTGTGTGTGTGTGTGTGTGTGTGTGTGTGTGTGTGTGTGTGTAAAATGCATGTTAACAGAAACCATGTTATTCTAGGAAGTTTATAAGTTTATGAGCAATATTTGAAATCCATCCCTATTTTTATTCCTTTGTTCCCCTTTATTTGTGGCTCTGTCCAGATTTCTTGTTGTAAGACTTTGAGAGGTATGGAAACCTTTCAGGAGATGCTGCTGCTGCCAGCCACTTGATTGCTCTGTGTGTGTGTGGAATGCATGGTAACAGAAATCATGTTATTCTAGCAAGTTTCTAAGTTTATAAGAGCAAAATTTAAAGTCCATCACTCAATCGCTCTGAGTGTGTGTGTTGTGTGGTAGAGTGGCCATAAATTTTCAAAGCTACAGGAAGTCATTGCCAAGGGGTGGAAGAACCACATGCGGCTCCAAAGCCGCAGGTTGCAGACCTCTGTTCTAGCCCTTATCCAAAAGGCCAGAAGGGAGGAAAGATGTGGTTCCGTAAATCCCAGTGAGTTTTTCAGGACACACGTGATGACTCTTCCTCTAGGGGCAGAGTGGGACGTACGAATGGAAGACGCCATCCGTGTGGTGGCAGAGGGGGTCTGCAAAATCAGGGCAACATGGATACTTTCTGTGGTAGGCCCTTTCAGCGCTCCTAAAAGGAGGCCCGTCTGGCCATCTCTGGAGGCGGTCGGGGGTCAATTATCTTTATACCTAGAACCCTGGCTGGAAATAACACAAGATAGGTGGGTACAAATTATCATATCCAGAGGCTACACCATACCCTTTTCCCTTCCCATCTCAGACATAAAGAACACCCCTGACATTCCACCCAGTCAAAGGGTTTAAGCAACTCTAGAAATTCAAAAGTTGCTAGACAAAAGAGTCATCTAAAGAGCCCCGCAGACCAAATAGGATCCAGAACTTACACAAGATTCTTTTTAGTGCCAAAAAGAACAGGGGACGGGAGGCCCATTTTGGATATCAGCAAATTAAACGAATTAGTAAAAAAGATTAAATTTTGGATGGTAACACTGCAGTCAATTCTTCCCTTTCTGGGGAAAAGACAATTGGATGTGCTCTATAAACCTCCAGGATGCGTACTACCACATAAAGATAGACAGGCTATCCAGGAGTCATCTGCACTTCCAACTGGGAGTTGGTCTCACTACAGCCCCTAGAGTGTTCACCAAGTGTATGGCAGTAGTCATGGCTCTCCTGAGATGTCTAGGATTCCAAGTGTTTCTGTATCTAGACGACTGGCTCCTAACGGCTATCACCAAGAATCTACTACTGATAACAAGAGACACCACATTATTTCTCTGCTCTCACCTAGGGATCACAATAAATTACAAAAAAATCTGCTTTGTTATCATCGCAACATACTGTGTTTATAGGAGCAGATTTAGACACAATAAACATGATGGCAAAACTTCCTACATAAATAGTTTTAGTTCTGAGACAGCAAGTCTCCATCCTTCTCTCCAAGATAAGACTACAAGCGAGGACAGTTTTAAAAGTCTTGGGAACCATGGCGGCAGTGATAAGTTTAGTTCCATTAGCACACATGCACATGAGAATTCTGCAGTGGCTACTATTCACTCAGTGGTCATTGCAAGAACTTACCCATGTCTCACCAAGTTCCATTAACAAAGTCCTGCAAGAAGGACCTTTGCTGGTGGCTTCACTCCAATCATGTGACATCAGGTCAACCCTTTCTTCCTCCACAGCCTGTGACCACAGTGACCACGGACGCCTCCCGGATAGGGGGAGGCATTATCTGGGAAGGACACTCCAAGGCACTTAGCAGGATCATGAGGCCCATTTGCACATCAGTATCCTAGAGATGATAGCAGTGCTTTTGACGTTGCAGGTACTTCAGGACTCTCTTTCGCTGGGAACAATTGCAATACAGACAGATAACATGTCGGATGTTTGGTATGTAAACAAACAAAGAGGGACCAGGTCTTATACCCTTTGTCGAGAGGCCCTGAGAGTATGACAGTGGGTGATCTCCTCCCAACACTTTCTGATAGCAATGCACATCCTAGGGAAATCCATCGTGATAGCAGACAAACTCAGCAGAGCAATTCTCATGCCTCACAAGTGGTCCCTAAAACAAGAAGTGGTGGAGATGATCTTCCGAAAATGGGGCCAGCCTTGCTGTGACCTTTTTGCCACATCCATGAATGTCAAACACAGCAGCAAGGGATGCACTTGTACACAGTTGGCCCTCGGGTCTCTTTTATGCCTTCCCTCCCTTTCCTCTGATACCCAAGGTTCTCCAGAAAGCCAACTCGTTGGGAAGCAAGTTGATTCTCATTGCCCCTTACTGGCCTTTTCAGATTTGGTTCCCCTTCCTTTGGCCTCATCTTCAGGAGGAGCCGTGGGTTCTGGACCCAGTTCCATACCTTCTGACTCATATGTCCGGAACGCTCCACCCTTGCTTTCAAACCCTCAGACTGACAGCTTGGCTGCTCCAATTCCAAATATAGCCAGGCTTCCTAATCTTCCTACTTCTATGAAACATATCTTGATCTCTTCTCATAAGGCCTCAATGAGAAAATTATGTATGATTAAATGCAAAAGATTTTCTTCATGGGCACTAAGTAAACACATTTTTCTGCTCCTATAACTTCTATTCTCGAATTTCTGGTGAAACTATTTAATGAAGGCGCAGCTGCAGCTAACATTCATGTGCAGTTAGCAGCAATATCTAAGTTCCATATAAGTGATTTGGCCCCAAATCTGATGGCTTACAGACTATGCAAAGCCTTCCTGAAGGGCACTGACCTGTTAAGACCACACACAAAACCCCTCTACCACCACGGGAGCTGAACTTTGTTTTGTCCTGTTTGATTCTTCCCCCCTTTGAACCTGCATCATCATGTGATCTAAAATTTTTAACATGGAAAACAAGTATGTTGATTGCCGTCACTTCTGCTAGAAGGGTTTCAGAGCTACAAGCATTTTCGATCCAGCCACCATATGTGCTTTTCCACAAAGACAGAGTATCCCTTCGAACAAACCCATCCTTCCTACCAAAAGCATGAAATCAGTCCATAGAGCTACCAGTCTTTTTTCCCCAAGTATAGGAATTCGTATTCAGGTTTGTTTGGTGTGTTTACTGTTTGGTTCCTTTTTTCCCCAACTGTGGCAACAAGGCAGAATATACGCTTCACCAACTGAATGTACACAGACAGTTATGTTTCTACTTACAAAGGACAAAAGACTTCAGGAAGTCTGATCAATTATTTGTTTCATTTTCACAAGCAAAGACAGCTGCTCCTGTATCTAAGGTCACACTTTTGAAATGGCTCTCAGATTGTATTACCTTTACATATAATTCTAACAACAAAGTTCTTCCCTATAAGGTCAAGGGTCATTCTACGGGAGCCATGGCAACCTCTTCTGCCTTTTGCGCTAGGCTGCCACTTGATACCATTTGTGCTGCTGCGACTTGGGCAAGGGCCTCGTACCTTTATCACTCATTAAAAAGTAGATTTGGCCTCCAGGGACAGGACCTCCTTTGGGTTCACTGTCGTGAAGAATATACTCCCGTGAGCTACCTAGGAAATATGGTGCTAGGGATGCTGTCCCAAACAGTAAGAATGAAGGCGAGATAGGACAACATAACATAAAGAAGTTATGTACTCACCATAATGTTCCATGTTTGTTGTCCATCTCACCTTCATTCTTTCATGCCACCCTCCTTCCCCCTGCCTGTGGCTCCTGGAGGACCAAGAGGTTCTTTCATTTGACAAGTGTGTCTCAGACCTTCTTCATTGTCTTCATAAGATGTCATAATAGTACCCTAAGTAACTGGGGTTATCAGCAAACAAGATCTGGGGAGCTTCACTAGAGCATAATAGGGTTGGGATAAAGCCACGAGCCAGTGGAAGACCTCGAGCTTTAGTATACGGCCGAGTCAGAACTGGGGATTGGTTCCGAACCCAACCAGTAAGAATGAAGGCAAAATGGACAACAAACGTGGAACATTATGGTGAGTACATAACTTCTTTTTTAAAATCATGTAATTTTAAACCAGTGTGTGTTTGTGGGTTTGTTGGGAGGAGGAGGCAATGCCCCAGTTAATACTATCTACAGATGTTCTTTATAGTTTAAGTCCTCATATATTGTTTCTATATTCATTTTAAACCTGTGTGTACAGTATCTGTAAATGTCTGTAAAATTAAATATAACTGATGTATGTTCCAGCTTATGTGTATAATACAGCAAAAACAGTGTTTTCACAGGCATGCAGGAAAACATACACATACATGAACAAAAACTTTTGAGTAACATACGAAAATGCTTCATAATGGGACATAAATATAGTGGTCATAAAAACCTACTATTTTAAAACATTTCATTTAAACTACCGAGAAACAAAGCCCCAATTAATACCATCCACTGATAAGTATTCCCTATTGGGAGTTTCAAAATATATAACCCTATCCTAATTCAGTCTGCATGAATACTAGCCAAAAAAAAAAACATTGGCCGACTGTAGCCTCTTTAATTTTAAAACAGTTTTTGTTAAATCCTCAAAGCTGTGTATTAAAGGGACTGAATGACCTCCGTCATTCAGTCTTATTATCAAAACTAACTGAGGGTCTCTGGACAATTTTTCACACTTTACCAAGATTTGAGTATGTAAATAAGAAGATAAGCAAACGTTTTCTTAATTTGTGAAATAAAAATAAGATCATTTGGTAATGAAGTAATACATATCTAAATGGTTAGTTAAGTACATTATTTTGTATTATGTAAAATAAAACTTCGACTGGGAAGGTTAAGCATGATTATACCTGATCACTAGCTACCATTGCAAAGTTCTTTAGAAATGTATTTGTATATAGAGTGTGTGGGGATGCTATTGTGTAATTCATTCAGATCAACAATTCTAAAGAGAATGCTGTAGATCAGTCATTACACAAATATATGAATTCTGTATCAGTGATGTATGACATATAAGCTACAGTTGTGTAATAACTCATCTTACTAGTAACTGAACAAATGTAGTCATTGCTGTAGGATACTCTGTCTCTCTTATATATATATATATATATATATATATATATATATATATATATATATATATATATATATATACACACACACACACACACACACACACACACACACACACACACACACACACACACACACACACACACACACACACACACATTATTCCCTGTTACTCTTTGGATGTAACACGGTCTGATAACCATTGTAACTTTGGACATCATTACTAGTCTGCCTATCTTTGTCTTTTAGAGGTAGAATATATCCTACATATACAGCTGTAGTTTAATATACTTAACACAGGAGTAGTAGTCCTATATTGTGCAGTTCATACTATTTAAATACTTTGTATTTGAGGTGCTTTGCATTGCTGTATATGCTGATTTTCTATTCTTCAACTTTTTTGCATGCCACAAAGAATTTATTATTGTGATTTCTTTCTGTACATCTGACACGGAACCAGAAAAGAACAGAAATAGGTGCACAAACTACTTATTTCTTTATGACTGGGTTTCCTTTCTTTAACCACAACTGAGTTCTGCATTTTATCTCACTGTGGAGTATTTAACTTATCAAGATCTGATCAAAGAATAATGTCCATCAGGACTTCCAAGATGGCTGCACACTGAGTAACGGCTTAATTTCAGCACTCCCAATGTGAAAACAGAAACTTAGAGGAGAGAGCCAGGGAACTTGTCTTTTTAGGTAACTTTCAGTAACTGGGTAGTAGTTGCAGTAGCCTGTATGCCACCAAAAAAGAAATTCAGAGCACCTGAAAGAAAATCAATCACAAATGGACATGATAAAATAATGACTAGGAAGATTCTGCAGCTGTTCAACAAAAAGCAGTGCCGTCACCAGCTTTGGTACAAGACATGACTTCCAGTAACCTAAAGGGAAACAGTAAGTTAAATGTACCAGAGCTGGTTAAAATAAACGAAACACTGAAGGAGTATATCATGTCAAATAATAGAAGGCTGAAAAAAATGGAAGGAGCTTTAAACAGATATTCACATAAGGTGATAAAACTGAAAAAAATAGAGGTTGAAATGAAGAAAATGCTGCTGAGTATTGGACTGCTCAAGAGGAGATATTTCAAAACAAATAGAATTAGAGGACAGAGCACATAGAGAAAAACTGAGATTTTCTGCTGCACCAGAGAAGCTGGAAGGAACATGCTGTGTTAATTTTATGAAAGCACAAATAAGCAGCTGGACTGGTATTCCACAGCATGAGTTGTTAATTGAAAGGGCACATTGTGTATATGCTCTAAACATGGCCATGAGAAAACAACCAAGACCTTAAGTAGTAAAGATATAATCTTTCCAGCAGAAAGAATTGATTCTGACAGAAGGACAAAGTAATAAAATTGGGAGACAGTACATCAGGCAGAAGAAGAATACATTTATTCAACTAAATTATGGAATATCGAGAAGCGAGCTTTGAGATTCAAGCTGTTGTATCCAGCTGTTTTTAGAATATTCTTTCTTGGAGAGTCAAAATCTTTTTTTTTTTTTTTTTTTTTTTTTTTTTTTTTTTTTTTTTACGCCGAACATGATAAGGAGGAAATACAAAAGTTTGTCCAAGAAAAAGTGAGCTGTCAATTAAGAGATTTTGCTTTTTGTTCCTCTGGTAATAAAGCCCATAAGGGTGACTGTGCCAGTGAAACCTTTTCCAGTGTTTCAAAGGAAAATGCTTGTGAGAGAGAAAAAAGCACAATAGTTGACTAGAAGAATTGGGAGTAGATTGGAAATGAAGCAGAGACTGGATTTGGGAGATTGAGATCAACAGGAAGAAAACTAGCAAATTGGAAATTGACAAATATATGTAGGAGTACAAAGCATTAATTATATTTGTGAAACATAACAGAACAGGAAAACCTGGACTTATTTGACTTTGTTAAATTTGTAGGTGACACCAAAGCATATGCTCTACTTCATGTCATTAATGTTTAGAACAAGATTTAGGAGAGGAATAAGAGGAAGGAACAAGTTAACTGTAAGTAAAACAAAATTTTGTTTTTAACAGTATTTTTATAATGCATGAGATAAACTGCATCCTATAAAGCAAATCTTTCTGTTATTTTTGTGTGTAATAGGGATACTAAACTAACAGAGGACCCTGTTTTTTCCTTCCTTCCTTCCTGCTTTTCTTTCTTTTTTCTTTCTTTCTTGCTTTCTTCTTTTTCAATTTTAAGAAATGGCACTGCAGTGTAAAAAAAAAAAAAAGAAAAAAAAAAAGAAGAAAAGTATGACCAAAAGAGCATAACACAAGAAAATGTGATGTGATGTGCTTTGTCTTACTCTTCCATAGGGGAATGACTGAATTAAGGCCCTTGGCTTGATCTAGTAACACGTTTTAAGGGGAAGCAACTAAATAAAAAAAGACCATTAAACACAATAAAAAGTTTTATTCTGACAAGTAAACAAGTGCTTCTAGTATAGTCAACTATATATATCAAGCTCTCATTCTCTAGGGAGACAATCTGACAAGGGACAATAACAGATACTTCTTTCTTTCAATGGCTAGGAGATAATGTTTTCTGAAAGTATTCAAGTGTTTTTCTAATTTGAGAGAGGAATTAAGATAAGACAAAACTGGACTGCACTTAGTGGAATTAGAAGCACAGGTTGTACCATGCAGCTTACAATGGATAACCTTCATTGTAGGTTAATCCAAGTCTCTGAGTATGGCTGTCAGTCTGGGACAATTCTTCCTATTAGGAGGGTTAAACTTCAGTATTTAAAGGTGTCCCTAGTTTTGTGTGTTAGTATTAAGTTAATAGGTTTTAAGGGTGTTTTCACTAAAACAAAATGTTTTGTAAGATGTGACTTAGGTTCAAATGGATTTTATAAGAAACAACTATATAGAATATTGTCCTGCCAAACACTGGTCTGTGCATATAACACAAAAATGAAAGTAGACGTTTTATGAAAGCTGTTACACATAACAGATGGGAGTAATAACTTCTTAAAATAATGACAATGCTTACTGTATTATCTTTAAATGTAAATAGTCTCACAGATATGTACAGAAAAGAAAGAATAGTGAGCTATATTAAAAATGTATAGTGCAAATAGCTGTGCTACAGGAGACACATTTGGAAAGAACTAAGCATATGAATTTGATAAAGAAAGGATTACAGGATGGTTATTCAGTGGAATATCTGGGACAAATAAAAGGGGTGAGCTTATATTAATTGCAAGAGGAGCTCCAGTAGTGGTAGAAGAGGAAAAAACATGATAATGGTAGATCGCAAACTGGCTGTCAGACAGATCCCACAAAGTAAGAGTAGCGGGATCTATGTCTGAATCCAGACCAGTAACGAGTGGTGTGCCTAAGGGCTCTGTCCTGGAGCCCCTCCTGTTTGGCATATACTTCTCAGAAGTACAGGCAAGCACTGAAGGGCTGTGGCTGGCCAAGTTTGCGGACGACTGCAAACTGGATGCTATAATAGAGTCTCCGGCTGACATGGATATCCTCCAGAAGAGCCTTAATGAGACTGATGCATGGTGTCAAAGCCATGGTCTCAAGCTACATGCTAAAAAAAATGCGTAGTAATCCCCTTTGGGAAAAACAGAGTACCCGCGAACTACCACATAGGAGGTAACCCCCTGAAATCTGAAGAAGTAATAAGGGGTCTAGGGACCCAAATAGTCAGCTTTCCTTTGATAACCATGTTGCCAAGGTGGTTAGAAAATGCATCTATGTGACCCATCTGATCACAATAGGGTTCGCATCAAGATCTAAGGATGTAGTGGTGCCCCTCTACTCTTCCCTCATCAGACCCATTATTGAGTACAATGCACCAATTGGAATGTACCTAGCCAGGCATCTCCAGCAGCTGGAGAGACCACAGAGGTACCTCACTAAGAGGATTACTGGCCTCAAACAGTTGCCCTATGCAGCACGATTGAAAATACTAAGGCTTTTTTCTGTTGCATACCACCTTCTCAGAGGCGATCTCTGTCTAACATACAGAGCCATGTCCAACCCAGAACTGTTGAACATGCTCCATCTTAGCAAAACCAAATCTACTTGAGCTACACGCTCAAGGGATATAAACCTCAGCACAACAATGAATAGAACATGCTGGAGGGATACATTCCCTTCGCAAAGACTTCCCTTGCTATGGAACAAGGTCCCGATCTATAAGACAGAGCCCCTATCACTCTTCAAGAGGAACCTTGACGAGTGGATGGGTAACAGAAAGTTCACACCAGGGATCATACCATCAGCACTACTAGATAGGGGCCAAGGGTACTAGCTGCTAGATCAAGGGCCTAGGGAACTAACCAAAGGTGTGGTGAATACTGCACAATGTGGCTGGGCTAATATATGCCTTCGGGCAGATAGCCCAGTACCTACCTATAAACCTATTTGTAGTATTAAAGGGATACTGTCAAGGGAGGAGACTTATACTGGCATGTATTTATATTTCAGCTAAAACTGCTATAGTACAGCTTAAGAAAATTGTGGGAGAAATAATATGCTTTTAGCAGGGAATATGACTTATAGGTATATACTAGAATTTGATGTGCAGCAGTGAGGATGTATCTTGGGGCCCAGAAGGGAAAATGTAACAAAAGAGGGTAGATTTTTGAAGAAATTTATGAAAATATTTTGAATGGAAGATGTGAATTCAGTAGTAGGATTTCAGATTTACATATTATTCCCAAAGGTACAAAAACTGGTCTAGGCTAGCTAGAACTTATATTTCATAGAAATGTGTGCATTTAATTGAAAGTTTTGATATGCATCCAGTAAGTATTTCAGATCACGCACCAATAATAACTAAAATAAAAATGCAGGGTATTGAAATAAAAATGAGACACTGGAACTTTTCCACCTATCTGTTAAAAAGAAAGGAATTTAATGAATTGGTAGTGGAAATTATTTGGGAGTTATTAGGGATGACATACATTTCTTCTGAAAATATAGCTAGTCAGTGGGATAAAATTAAGGTGGAGTTTAAAAATAGGATGGAAATAAAAGAAAGAAAGTTAAGAGTTAACAAGAATTAATTTGAGGGACTGACAAAGGTAAAGTATTGCACAGCAGAGGAATCTCATAGAACAAGAAGAGCAATTGCAGAATGTTAAACAGCAAATAAGGGATTACCTTGATAATATGCATGAGTTTAGAAAGACTGCTGTTAAGCAACTGTTTTTGATAACTCCAGAGCACAAAAACTTTTAGCACAACAAATTGGGCAAAATGAAGTAGAAAGGGTTGTTGCCCAGCTTAGGGAGCTTATGATAAGGAAGATAATCAGAGATCTTGTAGAGGTACTAGAAATATTTTGGAAATTTTATGAAAATCTCTATAAAGCAGATAAATGTGGAAATCAAGAAAAGGCACAAATGGAAATGTTTCTGGAAGAATTAAATATGCCAAGTTTTGAGGTAGATGAGCCTCAATTACTAACAGGACAGGAGAAGATGAGATACAAGTGGTGATGTATAACTAATCTACAGGAAAGTCCCTAGGAACAGATGGTATTCTAGTGGAGGTTTGGAAGCTAGGAGGGAAAAACTGTTTAACAGTGATTTAAAAGGAGGAGAAGTACCAACTTCTTGGAAGAAAGTGATGGTGCCTGTAATACCTAAAGATGGTAAAGAACTATCATATCCACCTTCATATAGGCCCATTTCAATTCTAAACCATGATTATAAAGTGGTTGTATGTGTAATGGCTAAAAGAATGGCAAAGTTGATGCAAGGATTGATAAATATGGATCATTGTGGTTCTGTGGAAGAGAGGCAAACATTTGACAACATTAATAGAACAATGATGCTCCAGAAGGCAGCAGAATGTAAAACAAAATACCACTGTTGTTGGTGGGTCTTAAGCAGAGAAAGCATTCGACAGAGTAGGCTGGGATCTTATGAACAGGGCGAAGGAAGCATTTGCATTCCCTGATAAAATTATAAGGTTGATTAGGAGGATATATGAAAGATTGGTGGCGAAAATTAAATTGGATGGGTCCCTCTCTGATAAACTCTGTTTGAGCAGAGAAACCAGGCAGGGGTGTCCTCTTTCCCCTTTGTTATTTGTGTGATATTTAGAACCACTGCCATAGAAACTAAGGGACTCAGAAATTCAAGGATACAATTGGTATGGTAGACAAGAAAAACTGGCTGTATTTGTAGGTGATATTTTTTTTATACCTGATAAAACCAGAAAAGGACATTTCAGTGTTATGGAACATTTTGAGACAGTTTTGTGTCTTTTCGGGATACAAAATTAATGAAGGTAAAAGAAGGGCAATAGCTATAAATAATATATCCGCACATGAATTGAGTCAACAATACCCATATTTATGGGGACATGATAAAACAGAAGTACTTAGGAGTATGAATTAAAAAAGATTCTGTTGCTGCAAGTAAAGATATGTGGGAAGAAACTAAACAAAAGATAATAAAAGCTGAGAAGTTTGAAGCTCTGTTTTATGTATATATATATATATATATATATATATATATATATATATATATATATATATATATATATAAAATCAAGATACAAGCAGTCAAAATGTTTTTAGTCCCTTTAGTTTTATATACAGATCAGGCATATTATCATTAACCAGAGGAGAAGTTGTGGATAGCAATTAATAAAGAGCTGAAGGATTTTATCTGGGTGGGGAAGACGGCAAGAGTCAGTGGGATAAGCTGATTCTTTCACTAGAACAAGGTTTGGGACTTCCTGATTTAAATGGGTATTTTAGAACTATCCAGTGAAGGCTCAAATACATAGCACAAACAGATAGCTGTAATTCAAAGTAGAAAGGTATGATGACAAAACAGGGGAAGTTCAAGAAACAAGGAAAGACTGAGATTTTGGATGCAGATTCTTAAGGAGAATAACAATAACCATGCAGAATATTATATTCATAAAGTAGCAGTAAATATTCTGAGAACTAGGCCAACACAGGAATGGAGAAAGGAGATTCTGTTGATAGTGATGACTGCAGTTAGGGATACAGACAATAGTCAAGAGAGGGCTGGAATTTACTGGAGAAAACTGGCAAAGGAACCAAAGTATTGAGAGGAAATAATTAGAGAGGGAAAGGTAATAGAGTAGGAAGAGGCCAAGAATTTATTTGAACTGCAGGTTAGAGACTTCCTTCCCTATCAAGGGTTGATATCAGAATATAGGGGGATCCTAAGCAAAAGGCCAGCACTGGTAGAGTTTTTAGTAGAATCTAGAACATTAACAGCTGTTAAAAAGGGGATAATTAGTAGAACATATAAAATATTGCATGATAATTATCAGAATCAATCAGAGGAGGTCAGAAAGGATTGGGAAGTAAGATTAGATAAACAATTCACAAAGAAACAGTGGGGGATATATGTATGTTTCCCAAATATGCAACAAATTGTAGAAGATTTAGAATTTTTGCTTGGAAGTATTTACATAGATATTTTATACCCCAAGTAGACTCCAAAGATTTTATTTCCTCAGGTAGAGATAATTGGGAACATATTTTTGGGAGTGTAATGAGTTGGCAGGCTTTAGGTAATTGAGGTAATTGTTCCAGCAATAGATGTTGCAGTGTTTTATACACACACACACACACACACACACACACACACACACACACACACACACACACACACACACACACACACACACACTTTCTGTTATATTAGTAATGAATCAATTATATGGACATTTAGAATTGTGCCTGTGAAAGGGTGGTGTTAGACCAGGCTGTAGGTTTCTGGATAGCAGGGTTTCCAAAATAATATTCTCGGGGTAACTGTAGTACCATCTTTCTGGTCAAACCGTATCTAAAATGAATTTCCTGATGTAAGTAGCTGCTGTTATTGCTGCAGTATTAGACAGAACATTAGTATAATTTGTCTTAAAAAAAAATACTTTCATGGTTAGTTTTACAAATTCTAACCCCAAAACATTGCATCCTACCATTTTCAAGATAATGTAATTGTCAGCATGTTTGTGTGTTCAAGAAAATGACCTAATTAATTTTCAGTAGTGATGCGACAAAGAAGCTGGGAGTAAAACTTTTCAGGTACACACATATGTGCACACAAGCACATTTTCTCTAGTTCTCAAATATTAGTCAGAGATTAGCATTTCATAAGCCATTAATTTTTCTTAGAGAATCGCTTTTCCCCTTAAAATGGTTAGAATTTTCTAGACAGCCACATGCTACGAATAGGAGGATGACATAGCAGAAAGTAAAAGAGATAAGACAGTCACCCCAAGTGGAAAAGGGCAATCAATTCAAAAGATTTTGATTTATTCCTTTACACCCACCTGGATTATCAACAAAAATGTGGCCTTTTTTTTTTTTGTTATCAGGGACTGAATACTGTTAATTTATTTGCCTTTTGTGCTATTCCTTGAACAACTGGGAGCAGTACAGAAACTTGAACAATATATTTTATAGATGTTGAGAAAGAAAACTTGCTTTCCAGGGCACAGTAAACTCATACTTTGTATTATTTTACTTGTGTTTTTCATAACTATTGATCATATTCATAAGATAGACCATTTTAGTTAGCCAGAACCAGGAGTAGACTCAAATAGTTTGCAGTTAGTCTTTACCTGTAACAATTGATCTGATGTCAGTCTTCATCTATTCTTGACTGATGGGTTATGGTTCTGATCATATGAACCGATCCGGCTGTTATATAGCTCGCACCAGCCAAAAAAACTCTCAAGCTAATAGTCTACCCACAGTGCCCCTCTCTATATTACCCCAGATCTTGCCTGCCACTCTTATAGAAAAGACATGTCAGCCAACTCTCTCTTACAGCTTACTACATTTTAGAAGTTTTATTACAATTTTCTAACCTTTTTGTCTTCCTTAATATATATAACAATTCTGGACATTGTCTACCCTTTTTCTCTTTTGTGAGAGTGTTTGTGTTCTTTAACCTGTACCCTTTGGTACCTCTTGTCTACCATAGTTGGTAGTTTCCCCTCTCTTGTATTCTCCCTTGCCGGTGGGTATATCTTTCAACCTGGAAACATCAAAAATCTGGACATGGCCCATGAAAAATAGGTACAAATCTGTCACTGATTAACATAAAATTTGTGTACATAATTAAGTAACCCCACCCACCCCAATGGAATTGTGGGATACCAACTTTCAAATGCAAGCTGCAGAACAAACAACCAAATATAGCCCCCGATTCCGCTGCAGCCATTCCAGTGTCCCATTACTTGGCTATTTTGCCCCATTTACCATAAACACTGTAATGTGCATACTGCTTTACTTCTACAATAATTATCTAGATTTCATTTAAAACTTATATTTTACATTTTATAGCACAAACACCAGTAGACATCTACTAAACAAAGCAATACAGTCTCACAGTGAAAATAGACTTAGCATTAAAACTCCTCTGCCCTTGAAACTAGCATTCATTGAAACAGCATTGAAACCCTCATTCAAAGAAATGCATCTGGCCAGTGGTGGATAAAGATTACCTTTGGGCTGTTTTTAAATCATAGGCCCCTTGTACATGAAACATACATGTATGTGTTCTTTGATTCACCTTCCTGACTGATTAAATTATATTCCTTGTATAATACAGCACACTTGTTTAGAGTGTGTTTTAAATTAGTTTTGAACATTTTTTCGTTAAGCAATGAAACAAAATGCATGAACCAATAATGACAAAACTACCCAATTCAGAACATTTCCAGCATAAAAGTCTACTCAGACTTCTACAATCCGTAGTATCAGTAAATATGCACAATCTCTGCAGAAGTAAAAGTCTAATAAATAATTCCACATTAAAGAGATCTGTAACTAATGAAGAGGTTACTGCTAGCAAACAACTTTATATTTCATTGTTTTATCTATAAGTATAGTGCCTGTTGCCTTTGAAGATTAAATTAACTATGCTACATTAAAAAGTAATAAACACACACACACACACACACACACACACACAGAAAATATATGTATCAGCACATAAGAATAATGGAACACACAGAAATATATATATATATATATATATATATATATATATATATATATATATATATATATATCTCTGCATAAGAATAATGGAATGGTCTTAACAGATACTGATCAGTAATTCGAAAATAGCGCTTCGGCTGCAGTAATGTGAAAATAGGTATAATCAGCATAAGAATTATGGAACCATCTTAAAAGCTAAATAAACTCACATACTTACTTTGGAACGGTCCTATCAGCCTAATTCACACACTTACATCAGAATGGAACTATGTGCAATATCACACACACCCTAAAAACGGACCTACACAGTAATTAAAAAATGCAGCAGGTATATGTCATCAGCATATAAGAATAATAGAATGGAACAGCTAAATATCAATAATGCAGCAGCAGCAGGCAGGCAGCATATATAACGGAATGGTACAAACAGCCTGTAACTATATGCAGCAGCAAGTAATTCATACACTTACTGTGAAGGAAAACACAAAGATCAATGCACGTAAGGTTCAAGTAAGGCACCCTTTATTACTTGCAGCAAGGAGACAAAGCATGTAAGTACAAGGTTTGTCTGATTTTCCATAGTTCAGCATGCTATTCTTATACAGTTCTCTGCATGTACACAAGAAAATATTGTTAGATTTACTGCTGACATGGTCAGAAAAGAAGATATTGTTAGATTTACTGCTGACATGGTCAGAAAATTGCTGTCTTGCAAAAACATGTTTGAGAAAAACAACCTGGCCTTGGGCTAATTTCAGCCCTCCTTTGTTTCTCACACTTCTTCAGCTGTCCAGTTCTTGATATGATACATTTGCCTAGGGTCAAGATACAACCCTGGCCTCAATACATATTCTGCTGACTATGGCAGACTTTCAAGTGTCAATTGTTCTCTTATCAAGATTTCCTGCAGCTGCACATATTTCACACAGAATAAGCAGAATAAACATATTAATTTTTTTAACCCTAAATGCATCTAAGCTTGCACATTGCAGTTATACATTTTCTTAACACTTACCTCAACTAACTTGAGAACAGAATTCACACACTTACTTCAACTAACTTGAGAACTGAACTATTTGCAGTGTCACACACACACACACACCAGTCTGATGCCTGCAATGCTGTTCGGTAAATCAGCCATTAACACTCTCTACTTCAACACCCATTGTTCAGTAAATTCAAAGTTGGATGCCTACAATGCAAATCAGGCTGCTGTTAACACTTTCTACTTCATTGCAATTAATAGGAAATGTAAACGCAATGCACAAGTATCTTGAGCCATGCTACTCTTCAGTAAATCAAAAATCAGGCTGCCATTAACATTCTCTACTTCATTGCAATTAACAGAAAATGTAAACGCAACACACAAGTATCTCGCCATGCTGCTGTTCAGTAAATCAAAAATCAGGCCGCCATTAACTCTTTCTACTTCATTGCAATTAACAGAAAATGTAAATGCAACACACAGGTATCTCGAGCCATGCTGCTCTTCAGTAAATCAAAAATCAGGCTGCCATTAACACTCTCTATTTCATTGCAATTAACAGAAAATGTAAATGCAATGCACAAGTATCTCGAGTCATGCTACTGTTCAGTAAATCAAAAATCAGGCTGCCATTAACTCTTTCTACTTCATTGCAATTAACAGAAAATGTAAACGCAACACACAAGTATCTCGAGCCATGCCGCTCTTCAGTAAATCAAAAAACAGGCTGCCGTTAACACATTCTACTTCATTGCAATTAATAGGAAATATAAACGCAGTGCAAAACAACACAAGTATCTCGAGCCACAAGCTTAACAGAAGTCAAAGTTTCTCGTGGAAGTAGCTGTTCAGTAAATCATAAATCAGGCTGCCGTTAACACTCTCTACTTTATTGCAATTAATAGGAAATATAAACGGAAAGCACAAGTATCTTGATGCTGTTCAGTAAATCAAAAATCAGGCTGCCATTAACACTCTCTTCATTGTCTCTACTTCATTGCAATTAATGTAAATGCAACGCACAACACAAGTATCTTGAGCCACAACAAACTTAGTAGAAGTCAAAGTTTCTCACGGGAGACCAGGAGTAGCTTAACAGAAAATCTCTAGCAATTGCAAATGAACTGTTAAGTGTCTGCTTGCAGTCGAATTCATAGTGAACTAACTTAAAAGTAACTTGCATGCACACACAACAAGGATCTCTCAAGCCAAGTTCTAATACTATACTTTTTTGCCTTACTGGCTGGCTGGAAAAATTATGTGGACTGCAAGTTAATGGCTCAGTATTCTTCTCAGCCAGCTGAAGTCATTGTGCACGCCCTGCAAGTGATGACGTCAGTTCATTCAAAAGAAGAAAAAAAAAAGCAAACCCAGAAAATTTGGAAATTAAAGGGGCTACACAGGAATTCGTGGCACCCCAATATTTTGCCCTCAAAACCGGTATTTACCGAGGAATTCGGTACTGTTGAAAGGTATGCTGGTGGGTAATCTCTCCTACCATTGTTGGTAGGATTCTTCTCTGTTTTTGTAACTGAGTGATTATGTGGTTCCCAACTTTCTTGTTCCTTTGCCCTTTCTGGTTATAATGGCAGATAAATCAAAATCGACTTCTGGTTTTAAACAGTGCCAAGACTGCAGCAGGAAAATGCCGAACTTGGATGGTCATGACAAAAGTGTATATTGCTTGGGTGTTTCTCATCTTGTTCTAGAGTGCTCTATCTGCCAGGGCTTCAGCAATAGAGCCCTGGTGGAATGAAGAAATAACTTAATCCTTAAAGGACTTCTTAAGGTCCCTTTTGAGGAAACATTGTCCAAGGCCGACCAGTCTCCTCAGGCCGTTGGCGTAAAATCTGCTCGTCGGCACTGACATCTAAAAAAACATAAACACCCTTCAGCTGGTTCCTTTTCGGAAATTAAATCTAAGGTTCCAAAAACTTCAGAATGCACTGAGTCCTCAGCACCAACCTCTTAATTCGGTGCCGTCAACACTGACTACAGTGTCGGCACTGACTATTTTTGTTACCGCATTGGTACCAACATCTCCTGCAGCTCCTACCTTCTGCCCCGGTGCCAAAGACTGAATCCTTCTTTACACCCCAGGACTACATAATATCAATCAACCCCTTTCTGGGTCAACTTCCTAGCCCTTTTATAGAGAGACCTGAATCTCCCTCGGGGTTGTCCATTGTCTCCACCAGGCGTCTTTCTGAAGTTGATATAGTGAGGTTGGTGGATCAGATTTTGACAGCTATGTGTCTTCCCTCATTTTCTCAGCCCCCTCCCCCTCCTGGGGCATAGGAATTCTCTCCCAGTACTCCCACATAAACTCCTCCTCTGACCTCTTCGCAGGCTTTAGAGCTGTCGACTCCAACCACACAGACTCCTGTGGCCTCTGTGCTGATAACCTCTATCTTCAGAACCAATGGGTCCTTGGGATTGGGCCTCCACTGTTGGGTCTGGAGGGTTTGAGTCGATTCCTGTTTTTTATTCAGAGTTGACCTTACTTCTTCAGGCTGCACCAGCTGTGAGCCCTTCCTCGGTTCTGGCTTTACAGGTGGGTCCCTCTGGGTGGGGTGTGACCCCAGTTACAAGTTTGTCTGGCTTGGTGCCTGGCTCGCATCCCTCCTCAGGGGGGTGCTGCCTTTCAAGCTGTGGGGAGGGGTTTGGCCACTGCTTCTTCCCAGGTGGCTCCTGTGTTACCGGAGTTTCACCCCTTGACCCCTGCTTACCCAGGGCTACCACCAACCTCTGTACCCACACAGTGAGGTCCAAGGATGCAAGACATACCGACCAAGGGTCACCCCTCTTCTGAGTCCTTTACAGATATTCCCACTGAAGAACCCTCTCAGAAGAAATTGTGTAAGAGGAAACACCTGGACTCCCCTGAAGAGTCCCATCACTTAGGACAGATGTCAATGAGGGGGAGGGTTCCCCCCAGTCACCCCCAGAAGAGGTCTCCTTTGGAGGCATTTTGGAGATCCTTAAACAGATGGTTAACTGGAAGCCCAAATACCCTACCTGTGAGGAGTCTGTCTACTTGCAAGCATTTGGAACTTGCCCATCTACTGTCTGGGTGACCTGTCCTGCTGATGACATCATTAAATTGATCACTCAGCAGGCTTGGAAGGCCCCTGATTTGGTAGAACCTATCCCCTAGAGACCAGATAAAATACTTTCCGCTCCTGAGGATTATCAGTACTGGGTAAAAGGATTAGCAGTAGCTGCCATGGTCATAGTGGCTGCCACTAAAAAGGAACTGGCTGAGGAAAGTTCCACTGTTCATCCCCCTAACCAGGAGTTGAGGGCAATGGGCAGATTTGAGAAGCAGGTTTACACATCATCAACCTTTACAGTTAGGGCTTTGAACTTTTTGGCATATTTTACTAGGCTCCAGAGGAATCTGGTCAAGGAGCTGTCGGATACCCTAACAGGAGCAGTAGCTGAGGGGATCCAAGAAAAAGTGGCCTCCCAGCTAGCTGCCCTGGAGTCTTATCTCTAATTTATCCATGAGGCTAATTGCACATGCAACCAAAGGGGTGACCAGGTTAACAGGTTCAGGTACTGCAATTCGATGACACGCTTGGATGCACCTGTGTGAGTTTGGAGCCATTCAAGTCTTCCTTAGTCACTGCTCCCTTTGACAGATCCTCCTTGTTTGGCCCCAAAGTTAAGGAAACTCTGTCCAGGTGTGAGAAAGATGGAAAGACCCTGTCTGCAGTGGGCATACGTTTTTCTGCTCCCCAATGAGCCTATTCCAGGAATTAGAGGAGTGGGAAGATGTGGATCAAGAAGTCCCAGAGGTCTTTCCAGAACACACGTGGTATGGACTCCCCTCAGGGCAGAGAAGGAAGGTCCAGTGGAAGATTCCATCCTAGAGGCAGAGGTGGCCCACAGAACCAGGTTCCAGTGAGTCCTTCTCTGGCCAACCCTATCAGCGCTCCTGAAAGGAGGCCTGATTGCTTGCCTCTGGAGCCAGTTGGGAGAAGATTTTCTTTGCACCCAACAGCCTGGCGACAAGTAACCACAGATGCCCGGGTGCTAACAGTTATTGCCAGAGGTTACTTTATACCCTTCATTCCTTATCCAAGAACTCAAACAAGACTCCCCAATGTTTCACCCAGTCAGGGGGATCAAGCGGCCTTAAAAGAAAGAGTCATCCAAGAAGTCCCAGCAGACCAAATAGGATCCGGATTTTAGTCAAAGTTCTTTTAAATGCTGGAGACCAATTCTGGATCTCTGTATTTTAAACAAATTTGTTCAAAAGTCCAAATTCCAGATGTTCACAGTTCAGTCATTACTTCCCTTTCTAGAGGAAAATGATTGGATGTGCTCTATAGACCTTCAAGATGCGTATTACCACATAAAATTGGACAAACGCTCAAGAAGGTTTCTCCACTTCCTGCTAGGAGCCAGTCACTTTCAGTTCAGGTTGCTGTCCTTTGGTCTCACCACAGCTCCAAAGTGTTCACCAAATGTATGGCAGCAGTTAACAGCTCACTTGAGACTGCATGGATTCCAGGTGTTTCCATATCTCGACGACTGGCTCATCACCGCTTCCACCAGACATCTACTGCTTTAGGCAACAGAATTCACCCTGCAATTGTTCCTACAGCTAGGCATCATGGTCAACTTTACAAAGTGTCATCTGACCCCTTCTCAAGATATGGAATTTGTTGGAGGTATTCTCAGCACTCTCTCTTATGTGGCCTCTCTACCTCCCCACAGGCTACAGAAAATAAGATCTCAAGTTCATTCTCACCTATGCTCAAAGAAAGTACCTGCCCTGCTAGTGCTTCAAGCATTAGGGTCCATGGCAGCTGTGACCACTCTGGTTCCATTAGCGAGATTTCACATGAGATTATTGCAATGGGATCTTGTGAATCAATGGCCCATTCTAACCCACCCATTGAACCACCGCATACTCATCACAAGGTGCTGCAAAAAGAACCTATCCTGGTGGATGGAATCCAAACAAATTATTTTGGGTCACCCCTTTGTTCCTTCTCAACCCAAAGCCATAGTGACCATGGATGCCTCCCAGATGGGGTGGGGTCATTATCTGGGAAAGACAGTTCAAGTCACTTGGTCCCCAGTAGAGGCCAATCTGCATATCAACATTCTGGGGCTGAGGATGGTACTACTAGCATTGCAAGCATTTCACTCTGCCCTACCTCAAGGAACAATTGCAATTCAATCAGACAACATATCCTTAGTTTGGTACATCAACAAGCAAGGGTGAACCAAATCCTATCCCCTGTGTCGAGAAGCCCTCCAAGTGTAGCAATGGGCAGTTACCTCCAACCACTTTCTGATAGTAATGCACATCCCAGGGAGTTCAAACATGATAGCGGACAAACTAAGCAGATGCATTCTAATGCCTCACGAGTGGCCTCTCAATCCCAAGGTAGCGAAAAAGATCTTTCATCGCTGGGGCCAGCCTTCCTGCAATCATTTTGCTCCCCCCCCAAAACAACAAGGGCAGATGCTATTTTGCCCTAATCCCCCCTAAGGGCGAGTCCCCGAGAGATGCTCTTCTCCCTTCCCCCTTTCCCTGTGATCCCTGTTTTCCTCAAGGAAGCAGCCAGATTGAGAAGCAAAGTAATCTTTATTGCAACCTTCTGGCCTCGACAAATTTGTTTTCCTTTCTTATGGCCTCATCTAGTTCACTGTCCATGGATTATGGACCCAGTTCCAGACCTTCTGTCTTCAGGGACTGGTGCATTCCAGTCTTCAAAGTCTCAAGCTAACTGCTTGGTTCCTCCAATTGCGTTAGTTACCAGCCATAATGATATTCCATCCCAGGTATGAAAAATTTTGCTGGCATCCCATAAACCATCCACCAGGAATCTCTACCTTAGTAAATGGAAGAGATTTTCAATCTGGGCTTGCAATAATGGCCTTCGATCCCTTTTCAGCCCCAGTGGAAAAAGTTTTAGAATTTTGGCCATTGTTTTTGGTAGGGAAGCTTCCTGTTCTACTGTTAAGGTCTTTCTAGCAGCCATCTCTAAGTTTCATAATGGCTTTGGAGAGCTACTGTTAATTTTTCACAGACTTTGTAAGGTCTTCCTCAAGGGAGCTATCTATTTAAAGCCCCCATTTAAAGATCCTCTACCAGGATGGGACTTGACTATTGTTTTGAAGTCATTAGTAATTCCTCCCTTTGAACCAGCAGCTACTTGTGACTTGAAGTTCCTGTCTTGGAAAACACTTTTACTTATAGCTATCACCTCTGCAAGATGAGTTTCCAAATTGCAAGCCTTATGTTCAAAACCCCCTTACTTAATTTTCCATGAGGATAGATTTGCGCTAAGGAGAAATCCATCCTTCCTTCCAAAGGTGGTCTCAGAGTCCAACATTAATCAGATTATAGACTTCCTGTCTTCTTTCCAAATTTTTCTAATAATGGTGAATATTGCTTACACCTGTTAGATGTTCACAGACAATTATGTTTCTATTTCAAGAGATCTAAAGAATTTAGGAGATCAGAACAATTGTTTGTCGCCTTCTCTGGCTCAGCTTTAGGGAAATCTGTCTCTAAGGTTACCCTGTCTAAATGGTTAAGAAATTGTATTTCTTTCATTTATAACAAAAAGAATCTAAAGCTCCCAAATCAGGTCAAGGCACATTCCACTAGATTTATGGCTACCTCAGCTGTCTTCCATTCTAGAGCTTCCATGAGTGAAATATGCGCAGCAGCAACATGGGCTACCCTGCATTCCTTCATTACTCATTACAAATTGGATCTGGTCTCCAGGGAAGAGCCGCATTTGGTTCTCAGGAATATCCTTCCATAGGGCTGCCCAGGATCTAAAGTAGATGGGGACACTGTCCCATCAGTCAAGAATAGATGAAGATTGACAACATCAGATAAAGAAGTAATGTCTTACCATAACGTTCCATTGGTGTTGTCAATCTTCATCACTTATTGGCTTCCCACCCTCATTCCCCCACCTGTGGATTCCTCGTGGAGCAAGCTGTTGTCCTGGTCTTCTGTTAGGACACTCCGTGGCCATGGCTTCCTCATTTGGAATTAGTTTCTTTCCATTGTTCTATAATTCTGCAAACTTGATCTGAGGTAATGTAGAGAGGGGCATTATGGACAGACTATTAGCTCAAACCCAAGGTAACAGTGCACATTTGCCATCTGATTTTGTGGCTTTTCCCATTTTTGCATCTTGCCATCAATCTTGCTCTGTGTGTGTGTGGTTTATTATTATTATAAGTATGAAATGCATTTGGCTGAAGTGCGCTAATACTGACTTGTAAATCTGAAAATGGAGTATACCGACGTCCGAAATGTTGAATCCGCATATCAGTATGCAAATATGACCTCATTCGAAATGACTAACATGCAGTCCTACATTGTACCATATGTTACTTGAGGATTTTGCAGAGGGGCAAGCCCCCTGTACCCCCGTGGGCACACCCCTGCAAAATATATATTCCAACTCCGAAATCGCACTACAGTGGGAAAAAGGGTACATTCCTGATCCCCACTGTACTGCGATCTCTAGGTCAATGAATGACCTCATCTTTGCAAATGCACTGAGCATTCTCTTAAACAGAACTCACACAAGGGAAGGATCAGCAACAGGGGTCAGCCAAATGTCATTCGACAACTCGTGATTGCTGAAACTTCCCTTGTCAATTTGATTGTAAACTTATATATATTAATATATATATATATATATATACATACACACACATATCTGTATATATATATATATATATATATATATATATATATATATATATATATATATAAATAAGCACCGTGCACTAGAAGAATCTTAATTATATAAATTCAGACTTGTTTTATGCGTAGTAATTAATACTGAGCTAATAGAAAGGAAATAAAAACTCAGACACTGAATAGATGATTAAGCTTTCGCTCTTATTCAGGTGGAAGAGCTTCATCAGAATAACCTATAGTCAACAATACTTATATTATATGTAACTAGAGTCACATGTAAACAAAAAAACAATGAACTACTTGTAACTTATTAGTACAGTAACCAATAGTACAGCCAGACAATATTTACACTGTGCCAATCATCTTAACACAATAACCATGATCATACATATGAATGACAGGGACATGAATATTAAATAAACACTCCCTTGTGTTAACCTATCATTGAATAAATATACAGTGTGCACACTAAATATACATGTAGGAGACATGAATATTCATGTAACTGTACAAATGGTGACTTACAAGTGTGTCAAAGGTCAAGGATGGATGCAAACACATTTTGTAGAAAGAGAACAACTGTCAAAATAGAACAACTGTCAAAATAGAATTAAATCTTCCATTTTAAAGTGCATTTAATATTAACACTTTCATTCAGACCAGGGTATGTTTCTGAATTAAGCAGTAATTGCCATTTAAGTTCTCTTAGTTCTAAATATAATTCCCAATCTCCAAAAGAACAGTTAACTTGTTCTAATACTATGAAGTAAAATTTACTAAAAGAAGTACAAAAAATGCTATGTTTAGCAAGGGCATTATTTAAGTTCTTTGCCCTGATGGCTCCTAGATGCTCCTTAATTCTATCTGAAAGTTTTGTTGTAATTTTACCTCATAAAATGCTTTACAAGATGCACAAACACCTGCATATACTAAATATAGCATTTTTTTGTACTTCTTTTAGTAAATTTTCTTCATAGTATTAGAACAAGTTAACTGTTTTTTGGAGACTGGGAATTATATTTAGAACTAAGAGAACTTAAATGGCAATTACTGCTTAATTCAGAAACATACCCTGGTCTGA